>NW_010161451.1:0-5076 GCF_000695765.1 Mesitornis unicolor | reverse complement strand
GAAAGGGGGCCATGTGGAAGCAGAGAAAGACACAGGGCTGAGGTTTTTTTTTTTGCCTACTCTTTGAGAAGCACGTGGTGGGAAGACCAACCACAAACCCCCACTCCCGTCCCCCTGCACCTCAAGGCAAAGGGGAGGGAGAAGGTGAAGAAAACCGGGAAGAAAAGCTGAGTCGGGGAGAAGGGAGGGGTGGGGGGAAGGTGTTTTGACTTTAAGATCTGGTTATATCTCCCATTGTTCTACTCTGATGTTGGTAACCAATTAAAATTGTTTGGGTTTTTTTATTCCTCATGATGAGTCTGTCTTTTCCCTGTGACCCGTTTAAGTGGTGAGAAGCCCTCCCAGTCCTTATTTTGACTAGCCCTTTTTTGGGACATCGTGGTGCTCAGTTATGCACTGGGCTTAAACCACGACAAGTTTCGGTTAAATAATCTCCCTTGTTTGATTATCCCATAAGGTTTTACAATAGTGATTCATTTTCATTACACTTTTTTGACCTTAGTATAGCCTCTGCCATAAATCATAACCTTTATGGGTATACAGAGCCCAAAGAAGCTGGCTTGCCCAAAGCCATACATCTGGTGAGTGGCAGGAACAAAATTCTTGCTTGTTTTAATTTAATGCTTAACAGCACTAAATATTGTTTATTTTGATGTGGCATTATATAACATGGTGAGGTCAGGAATGTACACAGGTATCTGGTCTACAATTAAAGCCAAGTCCATAAGCAAGTACTCAGAGAAGGAGGCATACTTGAAGAAATGCTCGAGTTACCTGTATGGTCAAAGAAGTACCTGCTTGTGAAGCCCTCCAAAGGAATATCCTGTCTGCAAGTCACCACGGTCACCACCAGTACCACAAGATGCAGAGCGCTAAACTCTTTTAATAACTACTAGAATTGATCGGATATTCTTGACAGCTTAAAAAACCCCTGTGGATTCATAGCATATGGAGCACTATCATTTCCTTACAACAGAATTAATATTCTGATAAGAGAAGTACTAAGCAAACTGCTTCACCCTGCCCCCCAACCCCACTATTGTTAATAACAGTAACACTTGAGATTAGATATGGTCTATCTGGCTATACAAGAGGAATATCAGACAAAATTGCATGCAAAACTTTTCACTTGCCTGAACTGCTCAGTTTAGGAACTGACTCCTCCTTTGGTATGGAAAGTTTGTACTGCTGAATTGTCATATGTCTTCTAGCTAATGGAGCACACAGGAAGAAGGCATAACATTTGTAGGGCTTTGATTGTAATACAAATACTAGTGTGAGGTTATTAATTATACACATTTTAGGTTTTTTTTTTCCTCTGTTTTTCTTTTTGTGTACAACTCTGTAAGGTTTTGGATTTTACTCTTTGACAAGAACCTATGTTTTACTGGGTAGCCATTATTTCAGTGTTTTTAGGTTTAAGTTCAAATATTTACATAGTTAATGTGACATAGAAGCAGATATTTTATAAGAAGAAAAAAAAACCAAACAAAACATAAGTAAATAAGTGTTGTTTTCAGAAAGATTGATAAATTCTGAAAATTTGATGAAGAGGTTAATTTGCAGCAGTCTGGCAGTGCACTCAGAGACTCTCTGAATTACCCACTTCTGGCAATGTCTCTCTCTTTATTGGCATGGCATTACCATGCCAACGAAGATACCTATGACCCCTTGGTGTGTCTTTCTACAAAATCTTGTGGTGTTACTCTCATCTCATCCCATAGAGAAGTACAGCTGCATGTATCACACTGACTCTTACTCCCTTTTTCTGCCACCTGCTGGCTTTGACAAATGGTCCATAGCTGTGTCCCAGCCCTGAGACTGTTTTAACCCCACCAGCTAAAGCTGGGATTGTCAGGAGATCCTAGGCCATCTAACAGCTGGATGTTCCAGAGCCTGAGATCATACTATCCAAGCACAGTGTGCTTTGATCACCAGCACCCATTTATTCATAGTCTGATGAATACTGATGCCATTTGTGTCCCTTGACCATTGCCACATACAGTCACAGCTAATGCCCGAGCAGTGTACGCAAACTCCAAACTTGCTGCAAAAGCAGACTTACCCAGCTGCACTGGTTTTGAACAACATCCAGAAGTACCAAGAGCCAAGAAAGGCTGAACATACTAGCTTTCATTTGAATGCAGAACTCCCCATATGAACTGGCTGCCTAGGTGCACCCACTGCTCCATATCCACTTTCTCCTCCTATCTGGATTGCAACAATTAACTAACATAGTTATCTTGTCCCTGTAGCATGCCCTGATTAGTCTGGTTTGTGAATATGAAAGAAACACTGTGCAGACACTTCCAGATTATCTCAGGATTGTCAGTTCCTCTGCGGGAACAGGACCTAAGTGGGTGTGCTGCATGAACATGTCGTGTGTGGGTGGACATTGATGTTGTCTCCCCAGGGAAAGCCTAGCAGTGTGGTGCTTCCAGATCAGAAATGCCTCTGCCTGCTATGTGGTCATCCTCTTCCTACAAAAGGGTATTTGCAAAGTTATCTCAGATTTCAACCTAATCTTCACTTCTGGGGAGGACTGAGTTTGGGCTTAAGAAGTACAGAGGCGATTCCTGTCTAGGTTTTTGTGGCTGAAATATTCCAAGAAAACATCACCGTTGAAAAGGATACCACCATGCTGAGGTGAGAATTTGGACTTCAGAATAATCCAAACATTACTTCCTTGATGACTGGAGTAATTCAAAATCAGAGAACACCAGAACAAAGAGTTTATTTGGGGCCGTATTCAGCACTGTGGGGATAAAATATGCAACACTGGTATGTGCTTTGCCTCAAGGTGCAGCTCTGGTACGGAAGAGAAGGTATGACTTCTCAAAGTCACCTCATTATGCAAACATAGAAAACAGACACATACCCTCTACCCTCCTGCCCAGAGTGGTTTGTCTAAAAGAAAACATGGAAGGTAACTGAGGCTAGAAAAGCAGATTAGGTCTCCTCAGAAAATTAAATCTATGTTTTCATAGAAATTCTATGAAATCATATTTTACTATATGTGCACATAAAGATACATATAAAAAATTATAAATATACCTTTTCTATATACATATATGTATACCACATACACATACATATGGTAAAAGTTGTGATTAAGGAGTGGGATTTGTTCTTTCTTCCCAAATAGACAGAGATACAGATAGACGGTAAAATAAAGTAATTCTAAAATGTTTGCTGATTGGGAAGAAGAAGGGAAGGGAGAAATACTGTATCTTTTATATATGCTTTATAATACTGGGAGGTGCTCAGATTGGAGTGATAGAGGCTGTATAAGAAGTGACGCCAGTAAATAAATTATAGTTTCACATAAAATGATGGGAATTTGAAATACATTGTTAAAGTAGTTTGGGAATCACCGAACTATTTCAGTGGCTTGCTTTACATTCTGTCACTGGAGCCACCTGTCAGTTGGATGACAGCTCTTCTGGTAAACATAAACCATGTTCTAGTGCAAGTGTATGTGTTAACAGTGAAAGTAAATGTCTTAAGCAGAAATAGATTGTATTTCCTACCAATTAGTATCACTCATGGCCCTATTATCATTGTAGAGCAAAAATAGCTATCAGACTTTCATACTTACATTACAATTACATAATTTCTTAACGTCACTTGGGTCTTTCCAAACAAAGTAAATGACATCGTGATTAAGATGAGAATGTCTTCAGGTTCAAAACTTATGGAAACTTTTACTCCTTGCTGAAAAAATGGATGCATAAGCTCATCCTGAAAAACAAAGTATGGAGATAATCCATAATTTAAAATATCTTATATAATATATCATATATTTTGCAGTCTTATTCTATTTATCTGTCTATTTAACTTTTTCATTTGCCTTTAGTAGTACCAATAACATTTTGATGTACTCTTAGTCACGCCTTGAGTTCCAGGATCTTATGGATCTTTATAATTATTAATAAATTATCTGGATTAAAATTAATTTGATAAATTATGTTTGAACATTGTCTTTCTACACAACTGGTTTCAAAATAGTTTGTAATTCTACAGAAGTATTTACCTCCAGTAATCAATCATAAAATGTTTCTTGAAAAAAATTGTAATTTAATCAGTATTTCACAAACTATAGTAATCTATGATTTTGTCATTACTCATACTGCCTGTTCAAAGCTTGACTGATGAATTTAAGTAAAATGGTAAAACAATCCTAGAGCCAAGAACTGCACTGTTTTAACAAGGAGTTAACTGCCCATGACTAATGCTGGGTACCTGTTGAATTCCAAGGACCAACATCGAATGGTGAGCTCATATTTGTTACCTACCTGATGCCAATCCTAATACTTCCCGAGCTGTTACACAGGTTAATACGCTACATATTAAGGTTCACATTCTCAAGTGAAAATGAGGTACTTACATGTCTTTGCAAGTGTCTAAATCAAATACAGGAAAAAAAAAATGGGCAACAATGACATTCTGGCCTGATCCTAAAATCAGAGAAATCTGAAATTTGTACAGCTGGATGCATACATCTGCCTAAGTCTTTGTGCTGTTATGCTGCATTGGTCCCTTCTTTCAGCCTCTTATTTAGGCCCTTCTGGGAGTCATAAAACAAGAGCTTGCTTTCATGAAATGCAGGACTAGCCAGCTAAGCCTCTGACCCCTCCACAAACACATACAGGAGTAGCACTTTTTTCTACCTTTTCCCCTCGTAGGTTCACCATTAAGGTAGTACAGGATGTGGGCTGTCCTGTTGCAGAGGATGCTGTTGTGTTATAAAGCAGATGAAGATGGATGTACAGACAAGTGGTTGGGAAACTCAGGTAGAAGGCAGTACTGGTTCACTCTCTGTGTGAAGGAGTGTTTGTTTTATACAAAGTGAAACAGCTTAAAAAGAAGACCGAAAGCTTCTAGCCTCATAATAGCTGGTGTTTGCTGATGAAGGCATTCTTCATCCAGGTAGGAGATATCACAGAATCTCAGGACTTGGAAGGGACCTTGAAAGATCATCCACTCCAACCCCCCTGCCAGAGCAGGATCACCTAAACTAGGTCACACAGGAACACATCCAGTTTGGTTTTGAATGTCTCCAGAAAGGAGACTCCA
>NW_010161450.1:20702-36362 GCF_000695765.1 Mesitornis unicolor | reverse complement strand
ACACAACCAAAAACCCCTCACAGAGAACCCAGTACACACAGAAAAGGAACACTGCACTTACTGATGAATAAAGACCAAAAAGGCTGTTAGGAGTAAGTGACAGTAAGAAATGACAAGGCAAATCGTTAGCCAAGGAAAGTGTATCTTTGAAATCAGAGATCAGGTAAGTAACATGAACTTTGTCAGAAGTTGTGTCAATTTTTACTTTTGAAAAAAAATACATAGTAGATGGAAAATCAGCCATAAAAAGACAGATGAAAAAAGAAAGAAATGCAGCTTCTGTACAATCAGGATGAGGAAAAGATAATCTAAGTCCATGGTCTAAATTAATTCCTCACCTTCAAAAAGGATGGCTACGAAGAACATGGGTGAAAATGAAGAAAGATTAATAGGAATATATGTATATGAGAATGAAAATTATGGTAAATTAAGTAGGACGATAGACTAAACTCCATCCAGTCAAAGGAGTTGTCTCTGCTTCAGAAAACTGAAAAGGCTAGCATAATAAATTGCAGCACTTCTGTTAAGAACTCTCTTTAACAAGATCTCCCTGGAGATGGCATCCTGCCTTTCTAGGAGAAAATCCAACAGGAAGGCTGGAAGTGATGATGCCATCAGCTATGAAGAAGAAGTGGTTGCACTACTGAACCATACCTGGGCTCAGCCCAAGCGGGAGCGCTTATACAGAAATTATCTGTACAGGGATTCTTAAAGTCTCACTGGTTGTGCCACTGATTCTCCAAGCCAGAGGTTTACATTAACTGATGCTTTTGCAATTCTGCCATGCCGTTAGTAAGTAGAATGTGTAGTAGGTTTTAGGAAAAAATACGCCTTTGGTGAATTTGAGTATCACACTGGCACTCTTTTACTGTTATTAATAACTAATTAATAATTAGAAGATCTGTCAGAAAACTACTGAAGAACTCGAAACTCCTTCCTAGAGTTAGACCAGCTTCCTTGCTGGGCTAGACCAGCGAGACCACAGGCCAGTTATCTCAGACTTGTGTGGTTGTGATAATAAAGCTTTTCCAGTTCTTCCCAGTATTTTTTTTTTCTGACATTCCCACTATTTATTCTACCTTTAACCCATAGACAATGCAAGCAGACTAACAGAATCCTGAAGTGAAGGATGCTGCTTCTTGCAGGGGCTGTAATGTTCATTTTCCATTGCCCGCACGGTGGAGCCAGTTCCCCAACATTCACATTCCTGACACCCCTTGCAGGTAACAGGAGGCCGGAGCTGCCACACCATGCACATTCCTCTGGTTCAACAGGAGTAACGAAAAAAGCACTGAAACATATGCGGTTTGTCCAAGTTATTCTTGGTGTATAAGATCTTGTCTTTAAATAAATGTTCATAGTAACAGACTGCTATCCATTGCTATCTAAAAAGCTTTTATATTTTGCCTGCACGTTTATGCATGCAAGTTCTATGTATGTAAGTGCTTTTGCTGCTGTGGGCTGATGAAAGTCCAGCTAATTTCATTCCTAAGTCTCAAAGAATCCTATCACAAGGTTAGAGGCACTGCCGATTAAAATCTTCAACTGATAACCACCAAATTGGTTGCTGATTTGAGTAATTACAAGACCAGGACTGCAGGACACGTTGCCCTGCATACTAGTAATAGCCTGTCTGACTAGCTCTGTCAGTCTGCATAGCCCTTTTCTCTCTGCACAAGATATCTCAGTCATCCTTTATGGTTATGATAATTTCTCCACTGAAATAAGAAACAAAGACATTTCCATTAAAGTTTGCTTCTTCCAGAGAACAGTGATTTTTCTTTTTTCTTAACACTGCACGCTGCCAGCCATTAAGCCGTAATTTAAGAGCTCCCACAGTGTTATGCTTTGTCTGTGTAATAAATCTCTGTTGGAGAAAGAGTATAATCAAGAAATAGTTTTTCTTGTCAGACGGCATTGAGCAACGGATGGCATCAGTGTTTGCAGTATACCTAAATTTATAGCTAAACAAATGCTACTGACCCTTGAATAAACAGACTAAAGTTGATTTGTTGCCAACGGTGTGTAAGACCTATAATTGAACCACTGATTTCATTCTCTCTATCAGGAAAGGTAAGGGATGCAAGCTTGGAAACAATACTTTCCATGCCTAATGTCTTAGAGCACTTCGCTATAACTCCCACCTCTGAAAAATTCTGCAAAAGGCATGGAGTCAGTATAATCTAAATAAAGTTGAGGATGTGGAACATGTCTTCTGCCTTTAAAGTAGTGATTGTGCTAGGACTTAGATTAAAGACAAGATGGTACAGTATTAATTAACAGTGAAAATAATAATGTTTTCATACTGGTGTCCATCATCAGACTGCTTCAATGCCACTGTAAGAAATTGTGTAGAATATTTTTAATATTCCCAACCAGAGTTCCTATATTTGCTTCCCATAGCCTTAAACCCCCAAAATTACTATATTTGCTGTGGATACAGGCATCTGCTCCTCCTCTTAGAGATGACAGAGAGTGAAGGTCTTACGCAGAGGATCTAGCCTGGAATTTCTTTTTAAAAAGCAACTTCTTGCTGGACTCTGTTTGTAACATTTTGTAACATTTATCTAGGGATATGATCTGAGTTACACTGAGTTTTGCTTCCTGTTGTTGCATATTCCAATCAATTTCAACTTTTAATGGTTAACATTTAATAGTGGAAAATAATTAAAATGGTATCTGTTAAATTTTATACAAGTGAGCATTGACAGTCAATAGTAATTTTCAGAAACCTGACAAAATCTGCTGCTCACGCTACTTTGCTGAGCTCAAGTGTCCTGGTAATTCTCTGTCATCCATGCTGGAAGCAAGGTATTCACTTGTAACAGGATCTGACTGAAGAGTTAGCCATTTTTAGGTATGTGTCTGGCATTCTCTTGCTCTGTAATTTTCTAAAAGATGAACAAAAAGCAAAAGTTCTATTTTTTTGTTTTCTTGCACTGAAATGTCTTTAATCAGGAAATGAAGTCCCATGATTCAGATTTGCTTGGAACAGCCTCACAGTAACATTTAGGCAACATTACATGTAGAACCATAAAACTTCAAGTTAAACACTGGATTAATTTCTTAATACTTGTGGGTTGAAATGGAAACAACTTCAATAAAATAACAATAAAACCCTAATATTAATAGTAATCTAAAGCGCACAAAATTTATACTCAGCCCATGTAGTGGTCACAAGCTGTATACTCCCAGCAGTGAATGTTAGATGTCAAACACTGCGAGCACCACAGCTCCAGCCAGAGTGTGACAGTCACAACAAAGGAGAGTAGGCCCCAGAAGCAAAATGATGGGTGAGACCCTCCAGGTATAGTAACCACTGAGGAAGGAACCATCCCCAGCAAACTCCCCAATTTACACTGAGTGTAACGTTTATGGTATAGAATACCTCTGTTGGCCAACTTGTGTCAGCTGCCCTGGCTTTCACTCCTCCTGGCTTCTGCTGCTCCTGGCTTCTGCACCTGGCTAACTTGAAGCTGCTGAAGACCTTGATCACTCTGAAAACCCGCATGCCAGGGCTGGCGGTGAACTAAAACAAAGCACCTTATCAACTCACCAAATCAGGTGCTGTGGTAAAAAATGCAGCTTTCCTGAATAGAAAATTGATTCTATGATTCTATCCCAGTGAAAGCAGGACACTGGTAAATAAACATCATAGCAACACATGGTTATAAGCAGTCAGAAGAAGACAATCTGTTGAACATCTCTTTGCCTCAGCTTCTGACTCACTGTCTGGTCTGTCTGATGCATTAAAAATGTCAAGCTTCCTTCGTTGGATCTGGTGGAGAGAATATGTGAGAACATTCACATAATCTTAAACTAGAATGTGGAGTTCTGCCAAACAGCCCAGATTAGGAGCATTATTATCTGCAGTAAGCTTTTTCCATATACTCCTTGTCACTGGGAATCTCTGAATAATCCATCTATCTTGTTAGCGTTTGCTGGAATTTATGATCTGATTCTACTTTTTCCACCACTATATGGACACCCAGTTAAAGCATATAAATAACTTTGTTATTTACACTTAATCCATTTGAAATATGCCTTGGGTTGGAGCTGGCGAAGGAAATGGCACAACTTTCACCATAACAGAAGCTCAATCCAACTCCGTAAACATAATTACACTGGACACAACCCAGAAATCCCTCTTGCTTATGTTTCCAAAATAATCTATGGCTCAGTGTCATGTATCCAGCATCACATCTTGCTGTGGACATGGTTCCTCCTCATGCTTCTCTATGTGTATGTACTTGATAAGACCAACAGTGTCTTTCCAGTCTCTCTCAATGGCTATCTGTCTTACTGCTTGACTTCTGCCAGCGTTGTCTCTAGCTGGCTCTAGAAAAGATTTTGCTCTCCTAATTTTTTTTTTCTCTAAATTTTGGCAGAATTCTGAGGGGCCTTTCCATCATCAATTTCTCTCCTGGTGACTCTTGCTTACCTATGTCTGGCCTAGAAAAACATGCTTCTCTTTGCACAGGAGATGGTCACTGCAGGCTGCAAACTGTACTGGCATAGCAAATGTGGACTTCTTGGATCTTTTGCGCAAGCAGGCTGACAAAGAGTTGACAAACTTGTTGGAGCACTTTATGAGCTCCCTGCACTAGGCAGCAGTCTGGTTGATCCATCTCATGAGCACCAAGTAGACTTTTGCAGATGAGATCTTTGTGCAGAAATGCCTGTTCACAATTTATCTTGCATGACCATTGCCATGCCTGTAGTGATACAAACTGTTATCCCCAACCTAACATGGTCCTCTGCCCATTCTTGAGCATGTTTTGTTGTATACTGAGTGAAGCAAACCTCTTGGCTCTTACAATTAAACATGGGTGACATGTGTGTGTGTTTGTGTGCAAGCAGAAGCAAATATTTTCCAGGGCTTAGAAAGGAATTGAAAGGTAGCAGGCAAAACAATGCAGGCGACAGAAATGGCTGGATGGCATTCAGAAAGTATCCAAATGAGCTCACAATTATGTGTTGTAGCTGCACTGCATTGCAAAGTGGGTAGATGGGAACATATGCTGAAATACAGCAAGTGTTTTACCCAGCATTCCAGCCAAGAGTGCCAACAGATTTTTAACATTCACCTAGATTTGTTTACTTGGTGTTTTTTCTAGTTCAGCCACATATAAAAACCTTTGCTTAAGAATGCAACAAAATTACTGATATTAACGAAATTTACATTTTTTCTTGTTTCAGTATATATTTTCTTTCATGTGGACTTTTAAATAAGGTAAGTGGTGCAGCAGAGTATGTTGGAGCAGCTCTGGGATTTTGTAGATCAGTAGCAACAAAAATAGAATAAATCCTGGCAGAAATATATTTTATAGAGCTATCTACCCTTAAGTCTGAAAGTATCAGATTCTAGTCTTTGACAATAGAAACTGTGAAAAAAAAATAGAGATTATGACATAACAGCAACATAATTTAACTCAGTGTGTTGTCCTTTTTATTTTGGCAATCAAAGATTTGACTGTTGATAGGTTTCCACTCATGCCTACCATGCTTTCCATAGCCTGGCATGAATTTCAGTGAAGTGGAAGGCATATGACAAACTGGCTTCTTGGCAGTGACATGTCACACCAACTATGGCATGCCCAATGCAAAGCACTGTCTTTTGCACACTGTCAGGCGTGCTATGTACCACCAGATGCAAAACAACATGGTGCTTCCTACAGCTTAGTCCTACAGCTTCTTTTTTGTTGTATTATTTTCCAGAAATTCCCAATTAAAACAGAAGGTGTATTATATTAATATTTGTACTAGGCACAAAACAAACATTCCAGAGCTGTTCTGTAATGTGGTGCAATTGTTCTGCAGTCAGGCCCTGAGGTGGACCAGAATTAAAGCAGGCACATCTCAGCCTGCGCTATTGCCTGACCAAACCCAGCGTGCTTAGCTTATCCTTGCCTGTCACCTGCTCCAGCTCAATAACTGTCCTGCTGGCCCTCCACTGCACTCTCAACACTTACTCAATATCTTCCTTTTACTAGCAAGCTCAAAATTGGGCTCCAGAAGCAGTTGCATGAGTGTTGAAGACAGGGATATTATTACCTGCTGGCTATGCTCTTGCTAATGCAGCTTAGTGCAACGGCACAGCACTGACTCATGTTCCCTTTGTTGTCTATTAGGATTCTCCATATCCTTTTGTGCGAAGCTGACTGCTGGCCAGGTGGCCCCAGCAGGTCCTGTTGCATGGGGTTGTTCCTTCACAGGTGCAGGACTTTGCACTGCCTTTGTGGAACTGCATGAGGCTCCTGTCAGCCCATTTCTCCAGCCTGTCTGGGTTCCTCTGAATAGCAGCCTGTGATTTCATCCTTCTTCTTGCTGAGGGTGTCTTTTGTGCCACTGTTCAGGTCATTAAAGTTTTGCCAGTAAATAAAATAAATGAAATCAAATAAAATAAATAAATTAAATTTCTCCCCAAGACAATAATGGATCATCTACTATACCAAATCTTGTTCATAGTATCTGAATAAGTACCTACCTTAATTTAATTTAAATTAGCATAATCTCTTTGACTTGCCTTTTTCTTTTTGATCATAGATGTACAAAATCTCAAAGGTGAGGACTCTCAGCACACTGGAGGATTTTTACCATTGCATTACTGTTTTTACTAGATGTGTTTATTGACCTTGACTTGGCTTGTTTTGCGTCTCCACACACAGACATTTTAAGCTGCCTTCCTTTTCTCCTTTCTGTTTTATGGACTCCTGGCAACCAGTCTGTCTTCTATCATGCAAATATTTGTTGTGCCACAATTTTTTTTCCATCTTTTTCTTCACTGCTACCCCTTCCTATTCAGTCCCCTTTCTCTTTTCTACTTGCCCCAGGAATTATTATCAGTCTCAGTTATCCTTTCCACATATTTAGCTCCCACTCTCTTTATATTGAGGACTCCATATGTTCCTTGCCCAAGGTATTCTTGATGCCACACAATAGAGGCTTCTTATCCTTCGTCATCTCTTTATTTCCTTTTTCTTTTATCCTGCTTAGCCAATAAATCACTCAGTGATTTATCAGTAAATATGCCTATTTGGGAAGATGAACAGGGAAAACATTCAGTTTATAGCTGGGCAGTAGGGTATTAACTGGTGTCGCCAGCTGGCTCTTTATTTGATCTGCAGAAAACTGCAGAGGTATTTAAGCTGCTGGAGTGCTATGGTGCTACCTGTTCCATAGTGATCGCATTACTTCCAAGCAGACAGACAGAAAAATGTCATCAATATGATGTCATAACGCTTAGCTCACTGTGATGCCAATCCCAACGCATTTTTGAAATATGCTGCAGGTGTGAGACTGGATCTTTCTAGGCTACCTTATAAAGTAGTATGTATTAAAATTCTTCCCTTTTGTCAGCACGACATCTCCCTTGTATTTTTATTCTAATGCATATGTGTATTTTTCAGATTACAAATACCTGTAGCACTGCAGCTCATCAGCAGTTCAGTAAGGGGGTTTTCCTAGTAGCTAAAAATACTGGGATTTTTCCTCCTTTGTATGCTTTTCATGTATATATGTGAGATAAATATGACAATTTCTCACTATATCATTTTGAAAAGCAGAGCTTCATTCACTCCTTTAAAAGGTCATGCCAATGTCAGCAGCAATATTTTTTATTATTCTTAAGATAAAATATTAAATCCTTATGGTATCATTTCTATCTACATTTTGTCATCAATACACCACTATGCTGAGTCCCAGTAATGAAATGACAAATGGGAAAATATTTTCTACTTAACATTTTTTAAGCCAATTGCTTTTCTAGGTGTGACCAGCTGATTTTCAAGTTTTGGAGAGATTATAGTCAATAAAGGTCAAACAACTGCAGTATTTGTGCATCTTCCTTTCTTCAAGTAAAACTATAGATAACTTTGCCAGCTTTCTTCAGAAGCAGCTGGCAGCGTTCTTGTGAAATAAGACTTCTTTGCTCTTTTTCTGGAACCTCAAAATATCCAGAGGACCTTCAGCTCTCAAATTCTCTCTACTTAAGATGTTATGTATATTTACCACCAAACTTCACATTTAAAGGCTCTGGATGCAAGTGGTGAAGGTGAAGGTGAAGGTAAGGTTCGTGATCTATAAGGCCCTATAAGAAAGAAGACCTATAAGGTGCCTATAAGAAAGCTGAGGAAGAACTGTTTGCAAGGTTATGTAGCAATAGGATGAGGGGTAATGGTTTTGAACTAGAAAAGGCTAGATTTAGATTGGATCTTAGGAAAAAGTTCGTCAGTATGAGGGTGACCACTGGAACAGGTTGCCCAGAGAGGTGGTGGAGACCCCATCCCTGGAGATATTCAAGGTCAGGCTTGATGGGGCTCTGAGGAACCTGATCTAGTAACATTGTCCCTGCTTACTGCAGGGGGGTTGGACCAGATGATCTTTAAAGGTCCCTTCCAACCCAATGCATTCTATGATTCTATGATTCTAAGACAGTATGAAACACCTGCTGTAGTCTCATTGCTCACAGTTTGGGAACCATAGATAGGCTGGATAACTTTCCCACAGATCTCTTATCTGTTTCTTCTGCTCTGTATTCCATTTTTTAAGTACTGTATTAAAATTTTATTTGGATGGTGAAACAGATGTGAATGAGTGAGTTAGCATTCTCAGTCTCTTGCAGAAGTAACTCAGTACTACAAATATAGTAACCATAGCCTTGGTAAGCATAGACGTACTGCAAAGGCTCAGCTCTTAAGAGCAATGCTCTTCCATTGCCTTGTTCTCCCTCATACAAACAACGCAGGAGGAAGAAGCAAAGAGAAAATGAAAGAATTACTGCCTGGGAAAAATGCTTGAATTAAACACACAGTATGCATCAGTGTTTTTATGAATAACCCAAAACTGAGATTGGGGTATGCTATATAAGTGGCAGTATGTGATGAAAGATAAGTCTGATCTTACTTGTAATTCCTATTGATTTGACTCATAATGGTGGAAAGAGTTTTCCTGTTTTAATAGTGGACTTTGTCAATCACTCTTTATATTTCTTTCTTCACTTAGTTCTGAAAAGAAAACATGCAATGAAGAAGATTCTTTGAATAAGAATCCTGTAATAAACTAATGCAGTAGGATCTGATTCTTCCTAAACCTCATAACAGAAATTACAAAAGTACCATAGAAATTGCCCAAACTTTGCTCTTTTATTATGAAAGGAGGCTGGCAATTGCGTTGATTTCTATTGTTATGCATTAGAAGTCTTTTCACTGGCTCTGTAATTTGACCCTCTGTGTGACTGTGTAGTGCCATATTTTCTTTCTCATGTTCTCAGCAAAATGTCACTATGGGAAATTTCTGTAGGTAGCGATGAAAGTATCTTAGTTGCTGAGATTTATGTGAAATATGTTAATAACTTGGAAGAATAAACACACCTTTATATTTCTAATGAAAGCAAAATTTATATGTACTGATTTGATGAGTTTTGGAAATGCATTTGTCGAGATCCAGGAATAAAGACAGAATTATGCTACACAGAAAAATAGTAATTCCTGGGTTGATACTTTGAATGTGCACAGCCTTTTTAAAAAACATTTTTGTGCCTGCCCTGGAACTAAATTCAGAATAAGTTTCAAATAATTTCTTCATCTCTTCTGACAAAGCCCTACTTTTAATGATGATTGATATTATGTGGAAAAATATCTGAAGTGTAAAGTCCAAGCGTATGTATGAGAAGTAAATATAACTGCCCAACCCGAATCTCTTGGCCAACTATGTGCCTTTGCCTCTTTGAACTGGAATTATTCTTGTCCTTGTTCAAAATGAGACTACACACTCTTGGGTTAATGATCTTTTGGTTTATGCATCTGTAAGGAGAAGTGAATAATCATGAGGGATGGAAACAAAATCTAGAGGTGATAGTTTGCTAATCAGTCAAGGATCTTGCACTAATTCCCAGTCCCTTGAGCAAAGCCTAAATGAGATCATTTGGGAGGAATCGCTATGTCAGGAATGCTAGAAATAGCAACCTCCTCCACTCTCTGGAAGTGGATTATGAAACATGAGCAAAGACAATCTCTTATCTATTTCTGGAAATAATTTTTGTATCTTTGTCCCCACCACCATCAGTAGCATCAAGGCTTTTGCTGATAGATCCTCACAATTGTGGATCCAACCTCCCACCGTGTTTCTCAGAGCTTTTGGTTTACTGATACAGAAGATGCTTTTGTTGAGCACTTCTCCATGACATATAAGGAATGTGGATTCATGCTGCACTTTCTGTCCTAGGACTTTGGCTCTTACTAGCTATATTGCACAATTATTTCAGGTCTGATATATTTCAGTCCTTCTAAAAAGATAGGTAAGGGGTAGGATCTGGACTACAATTCTAAAAGTGCTCAGGTTAGTCTTATATCTAAACCATTTAAGGGAATATTTAAAGGGATGTGAACAATAAATGTCTTCTAATAAAGACATGCTACAGTGAACATGGTCAAAGAGTGACAGCTGGGGCACTTTAGACCTGGAACAGGGACAGCTGTTTTAGTTTATAAAGAGTGTGAGTTTCTCTTCCAGGTTTTCCTTACGTATGTTCAGTTCCTAAGACTGAGAATTTTGTGACATCAGCTGATATCAAGTATTGAGGATAAATGTTTTGTATAAGCTCTACAAAATTATAATGGCAAACTTAATCACCTGGTTAACATTTGACTAGTAATTTTCCCTTCAGAATTACAGTTTTAGGTCAATGTAAACTAAATATAAATTGTATGTTAGTAGAGAAGAGCCACCAAATTGTGGGAATTTCACAATGGTCATGTTCAGATTTTGCTTTTATGAGGAGAAGAGGTCAAATCCTTGCTGTTCTAAGGCTCAGTGCCAGAGCACACACTAGCAGATTGCCCCACTCTTGAATGGAAACTTACATTTCAGAATATATGCCACCTGAGTAACACTTACAGTAACACCATAATGGCTGTCTAACTAGAAAGTTTATAGGAACCCATGTGTTGCATTTACCACTTTATTTTTTGAAGGGCCACGTGTGTCTGGTGAATTTTAACCTCATTTCTTGATTGTTTTTCATCTCTGAACTTGATTATTATTTTTAAAATCAATTTTAAATTAGAGACCAAGTCTGTCTTATATTTTTTTAAAATCTGACTTCACCATTATCTAAAGTAGCAGTAGATTTATTAGTCACAACACACAGATGGGATGTGCCATATTGTGACCTGTGGTCTGTCCTGAAATAAATTTCTCTAGCTCATCAAGAAATGAGGACAACAAAACTTTTTGGAAGTCAAGGTTCTAGTGATTTCGTGCATGGGATGAGTCATCAAAAATCCTGGAATCCTATTTCTGTCTCATTATTCTGCCTCACAATTATGAGCTACTCTCAATGCTCCTGACTGCCTACCTGCTTTCCATCTGTCTCTCCTTTGAAGAAGGACTTAATAAACTTTTGTACAATATCTAGCATGATAGGTCCTCTGACTGCTGCTGTTATATAAAGAGTAAATACCAACAATAATAACTCTGTGATATAATACAACCTATAAATGTATGTGTGGATAATACACATTTTCAAAAAAAAAGGAGGCAGCTTGCTGGGATCCAAAGGAATTATCTTTTATTGTCAAATTAAAAAGCATCCTCTATGAAACTTACAATGTAATGTTAGGCTTAGCAATGCATATAAAGTAAGTCTGTGGTATAGGAATAAAAACCCTGAATGACTAATCAGAACTTCACAGGGAAGATATATACCTGACCATTTTGCTCATTGAAAAATCAGTATTTTGGGGAAAAACATTTGTTCAAGTGCCTTAAAGATCACATAGAAAATATGCTAATATATACAATAGATTTACTTATTTTTCTTCTATAACTTATCTGTACTTTAAAAGCATTCATCGACATATTGCCTGAAAATGTATTTCGTTGAATTGGAAACATAGCTGAGTATATTGTGATGTGGTTTGTGGCAGATTGGGTACAATGGTGAGTATCACTTTGCTCTGTGAAAGCTTTTTTATTTCACCTTCCACTTTAGACCAAGTTTAATTTTGATTGTTATGTTCTATGCCATCTATATATTTGTTTAAAACACTTCTCTTGTCTGTAACATGCAGGGAACTTAGGCCATGTTCAGTAGTGAAAAGCCCAGCAAAGACTTTTAAAGGCTTTCTTTTACTGTAAGAGATGTCCCATAGGTAAGGCCAGTGTTTTTGAAGGATCCTACATAGGGCTTTTGTAAGGAAGCAAATGAGTATTTCACCTGGAGAGAGATGTTGATGGACACAGTGTGCTCAGACTGGGGAAAAGGAGGGAAATCCAGAAGGAAGGGGTAAGAACACTGTCTGCAAAATCAGGGATCAGAGAGGAAGAAGACAAGAGGAGGTCTCCTGTCTTATTTGGTACTCTCGATGGCCCTCAAATCCCAGAGAAAAAGAACCCAGTGAAAGCAGATACACACAGGACATCTTTTGTTCCTTGTGAGTAACTTAATTGATGTAAAAGTGCAAGTTAAAGTGTCTTAAGGTTAAATCTTTTTCTCAGATTTCTTCTTCCTTCCTTCATGATCCCTTTTAGGTAGTCTAAATGCCAGGGAGTTCAGAGCAAACAGTGACTCTGGAAAAATGCTGTGTGTCTTTGGGTTCAGGACCAACATTTCAGTATCTACTGAGTCTTCCTATCCAGGCAGTAAAGTACAGCCTCACATTTGTCCACTTAAGTGTAAAATGTGACTATTAAGGAAACTGCATGAGGCTATAGTTTGTTCCTTAGAAATCACTAGTGGATCTGAAACAATGAAAGTAAACATCTATTTTGGTTTGGGTTTTGGCTTTATTTTTTCCTCTTTCTTTTACTGTTGTCATCAAAATATTCCTTTTCAAATGTGAGTAGGTAACTATCAGTGAAAAGTATTAATTGTTTCTCTGAGTGCAATTAGAGGTAGTGGGAGGAACCCTAAAGGAGACTAACTTTAAATGAATTAGCACTGATACTGAAAACAATATTGGTAGCGAAGGCAGCATGTTGAAATAGTTCATGCCAAGCTCCAGCTTAGTTCATATAATTAACTACTTTTCTTTCAAAATATTCCTGTCTTTGCTTATCTTTGATATGTGCTAGTTTCCATACTCTGTTGATTACAGATTTGCTGGTACTGATGCCTCTCCTCCATGTGGGAGTCTTCCAGGATTTGGCATGCATAAGTGATGTCTTTATGCACAAAACTGGCTTATGTCCTGCCAGGCTTATAAACTACCTGTCTGGTGGTTGGTGTGCCACCGGCATGATTCCTGTCCTGACGTGGATGTGAAATTGTGATAAGCCTTGAAATATGATTTGATGGCGTTTTAATGATTCTGTGATATATTCACAATATCTTTCAATTAAAAAATCATTCTGGAAGGAGCTCATCTACAACAGCTCCTCTTTAAAGCAGAGTGAATTTTAAAGGGATTAGATTAGATTAGATTAGATTAGATTAGATTGCTCAGGGCTTTTTCTTCTTGACATTCCTCTCCTTTTGGCTGGGCAAGGAAGTTCTTTTACTGGGTGCAGGGCACATACTGGGTTCCATCCAAGCAGTACTGGATGGGAAATAGAGGAGCATAGTCTTAGGCTACTAGAGATAGGCTATGGTCATGTTTGCAATATAGCTCTATCTGGAAGCCTGCCAAGCGTACAGGAGTCACTGGGACATGCTCTTGATCCGGAAATATGTCTGTCGGTCATGGCAGTGAGAAGATGGTGGGAAACGGAAGTGAAAATTGAGGAAGAGGTGGGAAATAGTATGTGTTCTATAGGGAATAAATACATAGCTTCTGTGTATGTTCATGTCTCCTCTTCAAGATTGAAAAGTTACTGGAATACCTTGGGTAGTTCCAAACTTCATCTGTTATCTTGCCTCAAATTGTTCATAGCACATGCATATGTAATTGTTCCTTGGCTGACATTGCTCTTTAGCTTCAATAACACTTCTCATTTCTTGGTGTTTAGCTCTCTGATGATGTGAATATACAGACAGCTGTCACTTCTCTTCTTACCATTTGTTTGCTATGCAAAGCACACTAAGCTTGTATAGTCTCCTTTTGTAAAAGAGGCTCTTTAGCTCCCTGGTCTCCCCCACACCTGTTCCAATTCATCCTAATTCAGCTTTAGGAGGATGATGGACCTGTTTCAGAGGAGGTCATACCAGGATCTCTCCAGCTGCAATTGACATGCCCTCAGTTTGTGCCCGGTTTTTCGTGAGCAGTTCTTGCCTGGTAATGCTTATTGACATTTTATGACCAACGAATCCCACTCTTCCTCCTCCTCTTTCACTACCACTTCAGATCAGAAAAAAGGTATCAGCCAAGACCATGATTCAGGACAGCCATGTTGCACTTTCTGCTATTAAATTTCACTCACTGTAGTTTACACCATATTCAGGGGTACTGGACTTTTCTGTACAACGACGCTGCACTTCCAACCTGTGCCATTTGCATTTTTCTTTAACTAGCTTGTAATTTTGTTCCCAGTTCATTACTATAAAAAAAAATCACACTTCTTATTCAGAAATTCTACTACAATTTAAATCAGTAATTCATCTTTCAGTCCAATGTCTTGTCTTCTGCCTAGTCAGTCCCTCATCCATTTTACACCACTGGTGCTAACCTATGTCTTCTCTAACTCACCTGATGATTCCCTATCTGTCAGAATAACAAATATTTTTTAGGAGTAATTTGACTTCTGTGCATCACATATGAGTCACATAGGGAACACATGTACAGCTACCAAGTATGCTTACAATTTTAAGTACGATTCAATGCATAATACCCTGCTAAATGAGAATTAGAGCTGAAGCAAAACAAACAGATCCCATGCTTAATTTGATAATAAAGATTTTATTTGCAGCTGGCAGGAACTGGATCTTCAGCTAGTTTAATGATTCCTAGTTTCCAAGAATCCTTGAAATAGGAAGCAGCATCTTTTCAAAGGCCACGGACAATTAATTCTACTGGATTTTTGCAGGGAATCTTTTACAAAGGCAGTGTGGGACAGCACAGCAGGGAGCACTGCTGGAACCCGAGCATACATGCGGGAATTTCATCGGGAAGGGCGTGAACCTGTGATAGTTGTTGGCACACAGGAGCTGCTGGACTCATCCCCTCATCCCTGGCTGACCTCCCATTGGGGTTATGCTGCTCATCGCCAGTGGTGTCTCCTTGGGAGGGACACAGCCTCTCCTAACCTGATGTGGTTAGGGCAAACAAACTTCCTAGAAACAACCACAAAAAGCCTAGTCTGTAACTGAAAATTTTGTTTCTGAAACCAGCCAGGTTAAGCTTCCTGTTCTATATGTATGTGTGCCTATATGTGTATGTATACATATCTTATTTGAATTTGAAAAATATTCCTACGTTGTCTGTACCTAGTTCTGGACATTTACCATATTCCCACTTCCTCTGCGCCAGGGGAGGTGGCAGCAGCCCCTCCCCTTTCCCCTCACCAGGCCTTCCTAGCGCAGTCCCCGTTGGGCTCCTTTCCCCACAGCCCCAGCACATTTGGGGAGCCATGCCGGGCATCCTCCTCTGCCCCACGCCAGGATCTCCCTCTGCATCCCACGCACACACAGCCCGATCCCCTCGATTCACGTTCCCTGCGGGCAGCTCTGAGGAAAATCCCCCGGGCTCCGGAGACCGGAGAGGCTGGCGACTGCCAGCCGGTGGC
>NW_010161450.1:17821-20637 GCF_000695765.1 Mesitornis unicolor | reverse complement strand
CCCTGCCGTCCCTCCCGGCAGTACGCCGGCGGGGACGGGCATGGAGTTGGCGGGAGTCTATAAAAAGCCACCGTGAGACGAAGCCACGGTCCTTGCCAGAGCCGCGGCAGGGACAGCGCGGCAGGGACACCATGATCAACCCCAACTACTACCCGTGGGGCTACGACGGCGACGACGGTGAGTGGGGGCGCGGGGCCGGCTCCGCTGTGGCTCAGGAAGCGGGTCTGGGAGCAAAACCCAAGCGAAGCGGGAGGCCCCGCTTCCCGAGAGTACGTGCAGAGAGGGAACGTGGGCTCCAGGCCCGCCTGGGGCTGCACAGCGGTGGCCTGGCCAGTTGGTCGCCACTCGCCTGTGTGGAAGAGGCGAAGCTGGAGGAAGGAGATGCTGTGACAGAAGTCTCTGAATAAATAAATAAAGTAGTTTTTGTATTGTTAATATAGTTTAAAATTCAACATAGCTTTATAATCTAGCTTTAGGGTTACCTTGGCACAGGAGGAGCAGTGCTGGTCTGCCGTGTGGCCGTGGTCCCTCCTGGGGTGTCCTGGTCCCACTCTCCTCCGCTGCAGGAAGAACAGCACGGCCTCACTCAGGCTTTTTCCACATGAAGCTCTTCATAAAACCATGATGATAATTCGATCTGTGTTTCAAATCTCTGTGTTCTTCAGATATCAGTGGCCTTTCCTCTCTCCAGATGGTGCCAGTACTGAATCATTTCAGTATATCCCATCATATTTCTAGCCACTGCTGGACTTGGAGTATATACTTCCAGTTTCCTTCCTTGGTGTACTGTCTGTCTCCTAATAAGTGAAGTCCTGAGGTTGCCATGAGAGTTTAGGTTCAGCTTAATGACTTACAGTATCCAGTATTCCAGCTAGAATAATCTAATTGCTTTTTATACAGTGCAACTCTTGACAGGGTGTGACTAACAACCAGGTGATTAGTAACTTACTTATTAATACCTTTAATTTATGTTCACTAGCTAAGCAAAGCCAAGCTTGTATTTATTGTAACACAAGTATAATTCGTACCTAGCTGGAAAATGTTTTCATGATACTTCTCTGTATTTTTTTAGGGCCAGAACAATGGCATAAAAATTACCCAAATGCCAAAGGACGCCATCAGTCACCTATTGAAATCAACAACAAAGAAGTGCATTATGATCGCTCCCTGCTACCATGGTTTGCTAGTTATGATCCTGGTGCAGCTAAGACCATCCTCAATAATGGGAAAACCTGCAGAGTTGTATTTGATGATTCTTTCGATAGATCAGGTTAGTTTTGTTTTCATCTCAAGCTGTCATTATATACAAATGACTGTTTCTCAAGTTGCTTGAAAGACAGAGTGTGCTCTGAATGCTCATGGCTAAAGGTCTCTATGTACTGCCTGCATGTGGCATACAGGTTTCTCTGACTCCACTACCCTGTACAACTGGTGGAGAATGCCTATGACTACTTTTGAAGTCCATAGATAAAATCCTAGGGGATGGAGGGAACTGCAAAGAAGCTTGGTGCAGGATGAATTGAAGTGTAAGGTAAATTTCTGCTCCTGCAAAAGCCATTCAGTTGTGTTGCTTTCCAGGAGCATGGACTTTAGGCTTTGTCTATAAAGACTGTATTTCTCTGTTCAAGGCTATTTGAGATGCCCAGCAGAACACCCTTCACTGTGTATATGGCTGAAGGTACAATATTTGAAAATGGTACCCATATAATTTCTGATAAACTAAGTAATGAACCAGATGTTGCCACAAAGTCATGGTATTTAATCAGCTAAAACTCCCTTTGGCATTCTTGAGATTTTGTCTTAATGAGGATTATAGGGCTGAGAAATCCCAGTGTTTCAGCTTTAACGTCCAAAATCTTTTATCCATTCGTAATTATGACAACATGCCATGTGTCGCTTATATAATGCATAGCTTTTAAGAGTTAGTGGGGTTATATACTTTGAAGAGATATGCCTGTTCTTTTTAACAGGTGCTAGAAATATTTAGTTAATGTTGGCAGAACCACTGATGTTTCGTTTAATACTGTTGGCTATATTTCAAAGGAAAAAACATTTCTGAAAGAAGTATGAAATTGCATAAGTACTGAGATAAAAAGGAAAAATCAAATGCATTGCTCAGTCTTTATTCCTGTATCAAGGTCAACAGAATTGTGTTAGTATTTATAGTACATGGGATGGTAAGAAAAGGAAAAATAAATGTCAATTTCTGTAAAATATTGTGAAGTCTGTCTTCCACGGAGTACAGGCTTATTTCTTAACAGTATTAAAAGTTCTAATATCTATTACAATATAACTAGGATTGACAGCTATAATTACCAGAAGGAATTTTACTAATAGGTTGATTGATCTTAAATATCTATGGGCATGGATTTAATGTAATGAAATTTTTATGAGTGAGTTGGGTTTCGTGAAAACTGAAGATGAAAATATTTCTAAGCTGGACTAGTTAAAACACTATCAAAACTCACAGATTACTATGCAGTCAAATTTAATTACTTTTTTAGCAAAGTGGGAATATTTATTATTTGAATAAAGATATTATTAGTGTCAGATAACAAGATACATCAGTAAAGAGACACAGCTGTGGCATATGAAAAGACCTCCATGACCATTACTTACGATTTTTTACCATCTCTGTTATTTGAACAGCATCAAATAGATCAATGTTGCATCTTTGGCATAAATGCCAAAGTAATTAATGTTATAATTACTCAGGTCTTGCTTGGGAAGGAGTATTCAGGCACAACAGTCTACAGCATGGATGCAGCACTGTGGCCACAAAAAGCAGAAAGTTTTGGAATGATCTGGGTTTTTTT
>NW_010161450.1:10247-17790 GCF_000695765.1 Mesitornis unicolor | reverse complement strand
GAACCGCTCAGTAACTGTTGTGCTCTGATCTCAGAAATAAAAAGTGACTCACTGGAAAAGAAGTAGGTGTATTTCTCAACTCTTTGAAGGCAAGAAACATTCAGTGTTTATTGTTATGTCTCCTTTGTTATACCATTGCCTGCAGAGTCTGTGGGTGGTGTTCCTTCTCTAACATAATGTTAATTGCAGGACGAATTCCACTGTGCATACTCCTACTGACTTGAGCATGTTTCAGGTTTTTCAGTATATATACAGTGGCTTATTTTCTGGGTAAGGGAACCACCTGCTGCATAATACATACATATGTAAGAGCAATCATATAGGAATGGAGCTATTATTCCTTTGGAACAAATTAATGTATTGTTGTGGACTCACTTGCCTGTCTTACAATACCTGTGGAAGAAGGTCCTTAAGCACTGAAATCACTGCAGGTGGAGGCTGGAATCTCAAAATCCAGGAAAGAGCTGGGAGCTGAAATCAAAACTCCATAGGTGGCTGTGCCACTCTGTAATGGCCACAATAAAATCCATACCAGAACTTTGGCAGCCTATCATTGCTGTGTTTTTTAGCCTGAATGACAACTCAGATACTCTCTTAGGTCCAGTAATGACTGTTTTTGTTTTGAATTAGGGCTGCAGTCTTATATCTACCAGCAGAGTTCATTTGCTTGTAAAATTAAAAAAATACTGATGCCAGAGAAGTGTCCTGAGAGCACCTAACTGGTGGGACTGTTGTCATGATGCTCTGTGAGATATATAGCTTATAACTTCCATGCAATTAATGACTATTTGGCTTTGTTTATAGTTCATTGGTTAGATGATTAGATCAAGATGTTCAGTCATTTAATAAACAGTAAAGATAAATAAGCCTTTTACTGGAACCCAGACACAGCAGCTGGGGAGAGATATGTAAAATGGATGTCGTCTTTCACCTTCGCACTGTGTCTGGTTTTGTTATCTCCTTGGCACTTTCTGTGAAAGATCATCAGACAAACAGGTTCCAGCTTCTCCTTTTACTGATTTTCTGATGGGTGACATTTAAGGGTTTGGAGTACCTTAGTGCAGGCACTCTCTTAGAGTATTACCTTGATGCTGTTTGCAGGGTCTTTCAATTTCTCATTAGAGGAATGTGTGCCTGTGGAAGTAGATGATGCAAAAAAAAATTAGAGAGACCGTTATTGTAAGTAGTGAGAGCTTGTTGCTTATTGGTCTCTTTTAGCATAACTAGTGCTTGTGGACACCATTTCCTAGAGTACCGCTTTGTGGGAAATCTCATTTATCTTTGCAAATGAGATTTTGATTATCAACTTCTAGAGAATAAACATTTATTTGTTGACTGGTTCTAAAACAATGTGGACAAACCCCAGTAACTTCAATTAAAACTGGGGAGGTCTGTCCATAGACACTCAAGTTTTGATTGATTCCTGAAAAAAGTTACTTAACATTTTGTGTAGTGGAACAAGTTTACGCTGGAACAGGTCAGTCAGTGTTACAAGAATAGCACAGCTAAATCCCTGTGCTGATGTAGCTGTGGTACATAGAACTCGGTGGCTACACTGCATGCCACAAAAGGCAGCAAAGTTGAATTCTTCCTTCAGTGTTTAACACATCTATCAATTGTAGTGTCTGCATGAAGGTACTGAACGTTAATATGGGCATTGCAGAGCTTGGACACAGGGGATTTAGGAGTTGAGTTTCTGTTAACTTTGAACTTCCATTGTTAGAGGTAAAAACGCTTGAATAGCCAGGGGCCTGCTGGGGCCACAGCTACGCAGTGGACTGTTAGCTTTCTGCACCTGGAGACAGGGATTTCAACCTTACCATAGATTACAAGCAAAAGATGTTTTGGGAGATGAACAGGCTCTGATGAAGAGGCACAGAACTGGAAAAGGTGTGTGGCCGTGCAGGTGAGGGTGGGGGGCACGCTGACAGACTTCTGTCGGACACTTCTCTTTCCCAGTCTGTCCCTGTAAGAGTACAGAGTTCAAATACAAACAAATGTAGTTCTTCTGCATATCTGTTCAGTGCTTGCTTAAAGAAAGTTTCAGTGAGAACCGTGTAAAACATTCCAAATGCTTTTAAGAAACACATTTTATCCCTGCAGTTAGCCAGACTGTTTCAGTATAGATAGCCTCTTGAGCAGAGGCTTTATTATAACTTCTAAAATGTGACACTGACATAAAAAAGCTGTGGTTTTTACCGCACTGTTAGATACTGCTATAAAGCAGCATAGCAAAGGTAATGTTTTTTTCAATTGTCGTGCAGTTATACCTTACTAATTTAATTTCACTGTGGTTTACCAGTTCATTTTATGGATTTGGCAGTATGAGGATCATAAATCTTGCAAGAACAGTTGGTTCTCCTGTCTGTAAACACAACTCACAAGTCTATTTGGTGCTCCCTGTGTTCTTCCACCTGACTTTTAGGGTATTTCATTCACGGCAAACAGGGAAGGCATTTGTGTAGGCACTGCTTTGTCACCTTTACCTTAGAAAGGAGAGAA
This sequence comes from Mesitornis unicolor, assembly GCF_000695765.1. Lineage (NCBI taxonomy): Eukaryota > Metazoa > Chordata > Aves > Mesitornithiformes > Mesitornithidae > Mesitornis > Mesitornis unicolor. The sequence goes on along the minus strand of NW_010161450.1, from coordinate 15,288 downwards.
GACAATTGACAGTGCAGATTAACAGCCTACCTAAGCTGCACAGCAAGTGGATGCACTTATTTCAAAACCTTCTTCTCACATTTCTGTTGTTAAGGCCACTTTGCTAACTAAGCATGGAGTGGCCATCTCCACTTGAACTGCATCACACCTTCATTTGGCTGTGTAAGCACAAAGAGTGAGATACAGAGTGTTTTCTCGCCTTAGTTACATCCTCCAGTGCAACACTTACCCTCCCTGGGGCAAACATCTGCATCAGTGATTACATTGAGAGAGGAAAAACCCCATTAATTTATTAGCCAGTTCTGTCTCATGCTGCTCAGTTTATGAAAGATTGAATAAAAAGGTGAGGTTTTTTACTGGAACTGACATCTGTGGATCTGTCCATGTAGAACAGGAGCAAAAACAGCAACAGAAATGCCACATTTCCAATGTTTAGAAGTAAGTCCAGCCATTCAGTTAGCCACGTGAAGAGAATTATGCAGTGTTTCACAGGACTAAGAGAAAAACCTGGTTGCCAATACATCAGGGAGTGAGCCTGCAGGCTCCTTTTTTAAAGCTCTTGCTTTTCATTACATGCAGTGTCATAGGTAGAAGCTCAGAGTGAGTCATGGGGCCTTCTAGAAAAGCATCCTTTTGTAAGCGTTTTGTGGTAGGAAAACAGCTATCACAGCCTTAAAACTGAGAGCCTCAGATATTTAAGGTGAACATTTCTTACGTAATAAAATTTAGAATAATTCCCTGTTGCATGTAAATGTGTGAATATATAAAAATAAAGGTGTAGTGTAACACCACTGAAAACACTGAAAACCAATTTAAAGATAGCATAGTTTCTTTTATAACTTCTTACCTCAAATTCTTTTTCTAATTGGTATATGCATGCATATTTATTTCTGTTAGTATTTTCTGAAAACAAAAACCTAAGAGGATAAGGTTACCTTTAGAATTTAGGTTCCAAGCCACATGTTTAAAAAAACATTAAGATTTCTTTTATTAACTTGAAGCTGTGCAGACATAGTTAGGGATTTTTTTATGTTTTAGTTATTGGAGAACTTCATTCTGGTAACTGTTTCTTTTACCTTTTTTTAAAGCATAGGAAAATTTCATTTTCTGACATAGGCAAATTTCATTTACTTATATTAGAATTTCATGTATTTTTATGTTTTCTGCTACACACTTGCAATTAAAAGAAAGAAGACACCTTTTTGTCCTTCAGGAGATGTTGGTTTATAGGCATCTTAGTTCTTACATCATTCTGTCTGTTTTAAGTGTGCCAAGTAAAAGCTACCGTCTATTTATAGATGAGTGAAGTTTTGTTGGCACCAGGTGATGCAGAGCTTCACTTAACGCCCAGTTGAAAATGTCTGCTGATGGCCCATCAGTGGAAATAATGAAACATTTTTACCTTGAACTGGATTATTTGGTCTTACAGATCTATTTTAATGACGGATTGATGGCCTTGTCAGCTACTACTGTCTGCATTGGCCATGGTACTGAATGTCTGTGGGAACAAGTAAAAGGAACTTCCTTTTTATGTCAGTAAAGAATACTCTTGGTACTTTATTTCTTGAGGTGATCATGGTTTTAATGCCTTTTCAGATTTAAGGATATTTTTCTCTAGCATATAAAGACCTGTTCTTGAGAACTGATGAATAGTTTATAGGAATGCATTAACTTGTCTCCAAATAAAGTGAATGAGAATTGAACATTAATTCATGTACGGTGAATGTGAAAAGCTTCTTCCCTTTTTATTGTGAGATCCTTTTAAATACACCACCTTTGTTTGGTATCTAATGTAAAAAAGTTAAGGTTACTGAGAGTACAGGGTACTATTCATCACAGGCTGAACTGAACTTTTAGAAAAGAGTTTGTATTCTCAGTGATTGCGTTTCTGGCTCGCTTGCTATTTTCTTTCTCCTATTCCTGAGAGAGTAACTATTATAGCAGAAGCAGGATCAGTAATTTCATAGATTTTTTAACAAATAAGTCATAGCCTGCAGTAAGAGACACAATTTGTAGCATTTTGTGAGAACTGTGGGAATGTTTATCATCTGGCACTTCACTTGTTGCTGAAGTTGTTGCTATTTTTGTGTGATTTGATACAGGTAGATGTTAGAAGGAATTCAGGGGGAGATTGGTACTTTGATTTAGGTGTCTCATGTGGGCTTTTAAATGTGGATGGGTTATGTCTCTAAACTCCCATTCTAGTCAACAGAAATGGAGTCCCACTTAATCAATGGAGTCCAAAGAGCAATTCATGTCACCATCTGTTGAGCATTTACCATAAGGCAAGCACAGGCTACACTGCTCTAATTGTGGTCTTACTTCAGTTACCCAAACATAGGCATCTCATGCCATTTTTGATAACCTGATCTATTTCACCTTGCCTCCAGATACTGCTTTAGAAAAATACAGCTCTTCTACAGATCTTGTATCTCATCTTCCAGTCCTGTCCAGGTGTCTTTGGAATTTCCCAGAAGGTACTAAATGCACATTTATACAGCTGAATTAAAATAGTGATCTCTGTTGACTAGAATGGATGCCTGGACACAAATAATTTTCATCTCTCTGTAAGTTCATATAGCTGAAGATGGTTGCCTGAAGTGCTGCTAATAGCAGGGCAGATTTCCAAGAGATACTTAGTATTCTTAGAACATAGAACGTATGTACAGTAAGTATGTAAATATGTATGTAAATATTTTTAAAATACATATATTTCTTTTAAAAAATCGGAAGATACCCAAGTCTAATGCTGATGCAGATTATCAATTGCAGTGCTGAGAGGTGGGCCACTTCCAGGAGTCTTCAGGCTGCGACAGCTTCACTTTCATTGGGGTTCCTCTGATGACCATGGCTCTGAGCATGTTGTGAATGGAGTGAGATATGCAGGAGAGGTAAGACTCGCCAATTTTTGCTGTAAAATAGCATGTAAAATAACATTTGTCATTATTGTTCAGGTGGGACAAAGTTTGTAATTTGTCTGCTTTTCAAGCATTCTTTCTATTAACTTTATTTGTCTGTGACATTTTCTACTTACTTCTACTTACGAAGAAGAATCAGCTTGAAATAATTCTCACAGCATAAAAAAAAGAAAAATATTATTGCAGCCAAAGTTTCCACGTTCTCAAACCAATGTGGCTTGAAACATGGCCAGCGAGACTGAATTACTGAGAAGCAATGCAAACTTACTAAAACAATATCCTTTAAGTCTAGTATTATAGCAGAAGTATAAAATTGTAGTGATAGGAAGGAGGAAGAATGAGTGTTGCAGTTTAACCCCAGCCAGCAACTAAGCTCCACTCCCTGGTTGGGATAGGGGAGAGAATCAAAAGAGTAGAAATGGAAAAACTCATGGGTTGAGATAAAGACAGTTTAATAGGTAAAGCAAAGCTAAAGAAGGAATTCATTCACTACTTTCCATCGGCAGTCAGGTGTTCAGCCACCTCCAGGAAAGCAGGGCTGCAGCACACATTAAAGTTTACTTGGGAAGACAACCACCATCACTTTGAACATCCCTCCCTTCCTTCTTCTTTCCCCAGCTTTATATGCTAAGCATGACATCATATGGTCTGGGATAGCCCTTTCATCGGTTGAGGTCAGCTGTCCCAGCTGTGTCCCCTTCCAGCTTCTCGTGCACCCTCAGCCTACTTGGGTGGCGTGGGATGAGAAGCAGAAGAGGCCTTGATGCTGTGTAAGCACTGCTCAGCAATAATCAAAATATCCCTGAATTAGGAGCACCATTTTCAGAACAAATCCAAAACGTATCCCCATACTAGCTGCTAGGAAGAAAATTAACTCTGTCCCAGCCAAAACCAGCCAAAACTTGATTTTCTACCACTTCGGGACTGTAAGGGAAGATGACAGCTGTAGACTGGTAATACACAGAGCTCACATTCGTATGGATTCTTTGCTAGAATCGCTGTAATTTGAAAGCCAAATGGAACTGAATCACCTATCTGACTTCTGAATTTCATGTTCTACCTGCCTGCTTAAGCATCTTTTCTCTGTTCTTCAGTTTTAATATGCTATTTCTGTTCTTTTTTTTGCAGTTTCTGTAGTAAGATGTTTATAGCTTATTTGAAAGCAAATAGTAGTCTAGATGGTAATATATGGCTGATATAACTCATATATGAATCGCTGTCTCTTTTCTTCTTTGCTTTTTTGAAAGGCGTAATCGTCATTCTTTGTTGCTTGAAACTCTCTCATGTATATGAAGAACAGTAAATTCAGCCTCTGATGGCTTGCTATTCAATAATGGAATTTTTTTACATGTTTTTCTTTGTTTCCAGCTACATTTGTTACACTGGAATCCCAAATATAGTAATTACCTTGACGCTGTGAGAAGAACTGATGGAATAGCTGTTTTGGCCATATTTTTGCAAGTAAGCATGCAACTCTTTTTTGTACTGTTACTATAAAGTTTTCTATTCTTACAGGGATTAAAAAGCAAAACCCTCTGAATATGTTTTCTAGTGATCATAATACCACATAGAAGGGCTTAACTTTCGGTAATGCATGCTTTTCAAGTTATAGGGCATGAGTCATGTTATTTCAAATGATATCCAATACTATACACACTTGTCCCAGCAGCTACTGTGTTGCTGTGTTGCTGGTGGAAGCTGTAAATCCAGATGTATTTGCCCCTGCTTTGGGGACACAATGTCAGTAGTGGCCCTCTGACCAATAGCAGTCAGCTGTTTTCTGTGTTAATCATGGACTGATTTCAAGGACAGATACTGCTCCTAGGCTTTCAATGAACTTTCTTCCAGGCAAAACTATTACATAGATAATGCATATAACTCATCCTTTTTTAAAATAATTTTGGGGGTATGCAGTCTTAGCCTGAAATATTTGCCTTTGCTCTTTCTTGTTTAGTTAATATTCACTAGACAGAGAAAGATGGATATCTGTGTTGAGATCACCAGTTTCAGACAGTAGATCTGACCATGATATCTGGATTTCAAACTAGAATGAAAATTTTTTCAAATTCTGTACTTGAGTCTGAAGAGTTGTTTATCTTTGTTAGGCTAAAATTCAATGTCAG
>NW_010161450.1:0-10216 GCF_000695765.1 Mesitornis unicolor | reverse complement strand
ATATATTCTGAAATCACTTGTGATGCTGAGTTTCTGTACTGATACAATTTCCTCATTTGGATCATAATATCTATGTGGGTACAGACAGAGGCTACAGACAGAAGACATGGCTTACTAAGCTGGGAGGGGTGATAGGTTGGGTTAATGCATTGTAATTTTGTAATTGATACATGTTTAGATGCACATTAAAAAAATAGGAGAAAGAAGAAAACTGATCAAGCAGAACTCTTTCTTAACTCATGCTTTGTTCTTTACAGGTAGGGAAGACTCCCAAACCAGAGATGAAGAGAATTCTTGAAGAAATAAATGCTATCAAAACAAAGGTAACAATGTAAAGCTTTTCATTATAGGAAGATTGCTGCAAATTCTCAGGACCAAAAAAAAAAAAAGCCCAAGAGGCATGACTTTCTAGCTTTCAAATTCTGTTCTGCAGCTTTCCCAGAATATACTTGTGAATAAAACCATGGGTATATATTCCATAACAAGAAAAGTCCTTTCTTCCATTTACATATGAGCCTTCTTTGGCTTTAGTGGGCTATATAATTCTGTGAAAATGAAAATCATTTCACAAAACTTTACTCACCTGAAAACTAGGCATAGAGTCTTATTCCCTCAGTGGTCAGTGACAAAATAAACCTTTGGAAATTGGTCCATTTGGTCTTGACATAGGCTGCCTAATGGACCTCTGGAAATGCCACTGACTAGACATCTGTGTCTTAGATAACTTTATGTGATAAGAATCTCACATTTCATAGGCTGTATTCTTTGTTATTAGCACAAATATTATAAATCTAGAGTACCTGTCTCATTTCATTATATGGTGATAGGTTCCATATTCAATACATAGGCAGAATTTCCATAAAGAAGGAAGCCAGAAGAGTATTTATGTGCAGAAATAAGTGAAGCACATTGGTACTGGACACCGCCTCACGTGAGTTAGCTTAGGTACAAGAAGTTAGCTTAGGTACAGGAAGTAGCATCATGAAGTTGTGTGTTGTCATACTTCTCCAGGCCCATCTGTGAGGGTCGTTCAGTCCACTTATCTTCACACTGCTTTGTTTTGTGTTGTGTAGATGTGTGCTTAGTTTCCTTAGTACGTACCTTTGTAATATCTGAGTCCTTGTTTCTTAAAATTCTAGAGCTGCATCTTTAACTAAGCTTGACTAGAGCTGTTGAAGAGTCTTCTGTTGTGTTTTTTTTCTAAAGGGGAAAGAAGCTCCTTTTCCAAACTTTGATCCTTCAATTCTTTTCCCTAAATCTCATGACTACTGGACATACCATGGGTCTTTCACTACTCCACCTTGTGAAGAGTGCATCACCTGGATTGTTCTTAGAGAGCCTATTGTAGTCAGCTCAGACCAGGTAAACTTCAAATAGTTAATATCTTACCAACTCCTTTTTAGCTGCATGCCATAACCTGATCTTACTCTATTGACAAGTAAGATTTTAATTGGATTTTGTGAGAAATTGCATGATTAAAAAGAACTGAATGCCTTAGAAACTACCTTGGGACTCCATAGGGGACCTATCAAAATCTTCAAAGGACTGCAGTCAGCAACCTAATATATGCAATCAACTTACTAGACACATCTCTCTATCTGTCTCTGTATGACTTCTGCATTAACTAATTGAGCAGAGATGATGAATTTCTCTACTTGGAACAGCTCATTGTTTCCTAGCCCATGTCAGACATCATGGTGGTTGAAATCCAAAGACATCAGAGACTTTTATAAATCAGTAAAATCATAATGCAGCGTAGATGGTAAGAGTTTATAGCAGTTTGTGCTGTGACTGACAGCAAGCAGTAATTACTATATAAGAGAGTTCTTGCTTCTGTAGGCAAGAGACCTCTTGTGACATCAACTAAAGAAAAGAGTCATTCTCTTTGTTTCCCAGTCCCTGTGTTGACACTCTTGCTAGTAGGAAAGGATGGAGCTGTATGTGGCTCATACATTTTATTTTACACAGAGCTCAAAACACTGCATTGCATCGAGAGCCAATGTAGGAAAGCTTGTCATTAACTTGTATTCTCCTCCAACCATTTAAATCAGAACATTGACACATTTAGCTAAAGCTTTTGTTAGGTTTTCACCAACAACTTTGTGCAGGATTTTTTCAACCATTTATATTGTCTCAAACTTCCTCATGTAGGGTGTTCACTGCTTATCATGGTGAATGTTTGAGGGAAGTCACTGGACAAATTAGGAAATAAAGCTGCTATGAAAAAGTTACCATCTGCGATTAAATGCAGTGGGACAGTCAGGTACGTTAACTACGTTGCGCACTGAATGAAGCAGGAGTCCAGTGTTCTCATCTAATGCAGCTGAGCCTTTTCCAACTTTCTGAACATTCCACTTTGCAGATATTTCTCTTACAGCATGCTTCTTTCAAAAAGTTCTTTTATCAGAATACAAATTTAATGGGATTGGTGATTCTGTCTGCCCTGCATTCTAGCTGACATCAAGTAACTAAGAAAGTTACTGAAGTGTTGTGGCAGGTGCTCAATACCCCTGTTTCCGGAAGGTATACCACCTAAATTTTCACAAACAGGAGCAGCATCAGATAACTATGATTTCTTGTTAATTTGAAAGTCTTCTCTGATCACTAACCATAAAGAAGTATGTCTTGTTAATCCTCATTCCCCCTTAATGCCATTTATAGAAATTTGGATGCCCTCTTTCATCACATTTCAGCCTATGATTCTTCTTGTACCATATGAGTCAGCTTTCTCATCTGAGATTATTCATCTACTCAGCAGACTGTAATGATACAATATCAGAAATTTCAAGGCTCCAGGGTAGTAAGAACATGAACATTAATCAGTGACTGACATATTATGTAGATATTATCTGTAGAAACATAATATTTCATTTTAGGTTCTCAAGGTGATAAGGTGTTTCGTTATATTGATTGATGTGCATGTATTAGAAAAAAAGAATTTTTCTAGTGCTTTGTATTTATGTGGCTCTTTATCTTTTAAAGAATAGAACTCAGGTATGATGAGCATCTTAGCTGAAATATGATAATCATATAACTTAAAACTTAATTTTCATAGTTTATTGAATTGATCTCCCTCCTGTTTCCTTGCCCTTCTGAAATTAAAATATGTGGGCTATTTTGAAGCTAGTACTTGTATGAAAAATACAAATATGCTTTGACTGGTTTCCACAAAATAAGTCTGCATTGAGGTTTATATTACAGAAGACCAACTACAGATTTTGTTGGGAAAATTGTAGTCATTACTGAGCATCTCTGTCTTAAAATGTGTTTTTAATGAAATAACTAATCACATCATTGATCCAGCTTCATCAAAAGACTTTGTGATCACTGCTGTATTTCAGTCATGGCCTTTTTTTCCAGCTTCTCTAAAGTTAGCGAGTTTTGGGAAACATACAAACTGTTCTCTAGCTGCCCCTAATGTATAAAAAATGGAGCATTTGAGGTGAAAAGGAAATTACTACACATAGATGGGACATTGGCTCTTATCCTGAGGTAACCGCTTTTCAGGCAGAATTGGCAGTGTGTGTGAGGTACTGTATACAAAACAGTAGAAAGACTTTCCTTACTCCAGAGTGCCTGCAGTCTAAATAATGTATTAATAGAAGAGGATTGTGTTACCAATTATCTCTAATCCTAGAAAGTGTACTTCCACGGCAGCCTCATTAAGAGTAATTATTTTAAGTGCATGTGCATTTGCAGTGGATCACTTGGGTGCTTTTGCAGCCAGATGGTAACAGTATATTAGCCACAAGGATAAGTGTGCTCACTGTGAATCAGTACTCTGCAGGAAAAATCAGTTCAGCAGAAATCCCTGTGAGACGTAGAGTGGGTGGCCTAGCTGCTCAGGTTGCTGTTAATTAAAGGACTGAAATTTAACTGTGGAATAACGCTATCCACTTGCAGACTAATGTTTTCACCTTTATGTAGCTATAGCCTGAATATATGACCTTTTTTTTCCTTTTACTCAGTAGGGCAGATCTTCCACAAATAATAATAAAACCCAGCAACCTCTTCTCCAATATGACTTAGTATTAACAAAACTGAACTGTTTTCATCTCGTACTATTCCCATACAAATTGTTCTTCATCTGAAATCTGAAATTTAGTTTCAAATGTATACATGGGAAAATGTATGCATCCTTTTCATGGCAAGCCATTCAAAGAGGGAAGTGTTAAGTGTCCGAATTACAGTTGATGTTCTGTCTAATGTTGTGCATGGCAGTGGCAACAAATGAACATCATGTCTCTGTAAGTGGGTATATGTGTTGCATCCTTAGAAAATCAGAAAGCAGTAGAGGAAAAGCATTGTACACTTTTGAAGAGTATGGTCAGAACTCTTCTTACGGTATCCCTCAAAAAAACTTATGTTGGTTAAAAAAAAAAATGGCCAAGAAGAACCAAGCTGCAGATCCTGTTTTTAAACCATTTGAAACTTTGACCAAGTTGTTATCCAGATTTACATTCCTGTTACTAATACTGGACTTCTTTGTGTAACTGCAGCAGAACATATCCTCTGCCACAGATCCACCACGGAAATGAACAACTGGTTTATAATTTAGCCTTAGAGCCTTGCCATTCCAGAGGCTTCTTCACAATCAGACATTAAAGCAGGGTTAGAGTAGGAGAGGTTTATTGGGGCCTAGGCTGTTCTATTTGCATTTCCGAGGACTTCCCACAAATTTTGTGGCTGCACAAGTTCTGTAGACAGTACATAACTGACTACTTTTCACAGTCCTGTTCAGACAGGACCAATTTTTTCTGTCTTTTTCTGTCTTGGCTATTTCTAAGAATATTACTGCTAGGAAAAGAACATGAGTATATTTCTTGTGATGGGGTGAAGGACATCTTCACCACTTTGAAGGAGGCTTTCTTCCCAGTTTCTGGGGCTGGGCCAGCCTCCTTGGTTTAATTTGTAGGCTCTGGATTTGTTCCCAAGGCATTTCTATCAGGACACTTTGATTTTTTGCTCTCCTGCAGATGGCGAAGCTCCGCAGCCTATCCAAGAATGCTGAGAATGAACCCAATCTCCCCCTGGTTGATAACTGGCGCCCTACTCAGCCTCGGTATTTCAGGATGGTGAGCGCATCATTCCTCTAGGACCTGGCTCAGGTTGGGTGTCTCCGAGTGAGGCGACCTCTATAGCTAAGACATGGTTTTGTTTTGTGTCCTCTGTTGCATTTGGACAGAGCTCCAGCTGTAGGTCCAGAGGCTGAAACTTTTAGTGGTGAAATGTGAATTTCACTTTCAGAGGAAACATTTACTTAGAGAAATCCTATCATTAAAATGGAAGTAGAGAATCTCTTTGGTTCTTCCTAACTGCTTTAACATAACTTTTGTTAACAGTACAAAGGAACAAAGATGCTACTAACAACTACAAGACCATTTCCTATTGCCCACATGTCCCTTGGTGCTTGCCTTGTTCCATGCTAAAGAGATTGCAGTGAGGCAATTGTTTTCAGCATAAAACCGTATTTTTCAGTAGTTTTTTTCAGCATTATCCATATCCTGCTCTGAGCTGCACCAGTTGATGAACAAAGCATTCTTGGAAATAGATGAGAACACTCTCTTGGTATTCAATACTCACTTATGAAAGAACAGAAAATTGCTTCATTACCATTGATAAAGAACTAAGCTTTTAACTTCTTAAAACAACAGACAGATGAAACAGAGGTCTATTCTGAATATTGTATTCACTGATTTATATGTAGTTAAAACTATGGAATGGAGGAAGAGCTGGTTTTTGTTTGTGTCATAACTGGTTGTCTGTATTAAAAGACTAACTTGCATTTTAATGTTGTAGCTATCAAAGTGACATGGGTTTTGAGAACTTGGTTTTCATATGCTGAATATATATTTTCTCCATGTATGCAAGTGGATTTTCTGTGTAAAAAGAGTGTTAAGACAACAAGAGTTCTTAATCTTTTTAGTTATTTTTGAGGCAGATTCTCACTTCATGTGCAAATATGATTGATCTTAATGTCAGTGAGATTTGTGCATAAATATCTGAAACCACAGTTTGACTCTTCTGATCAAAATGCAGTTGGCCATGGTGTTCTTGTCCCTTGTTTTGGCATAAAGAACAATGAAACAGGATTGTAAGCCTATACTTGAAGTAACAGTATTTCTGCATTAAAAGAATCCAACAATAATAATACATTTACTTAAGGATTTTTGTTCTGTATGGTTTTTTTCCAATTTTAGAAACATGTAAAAATAAAAGAATTTTAAAGAAAGACTTGTCAATGTCCTGTGTAATACACCTTCATGGAAACTAATGATGGTTGGTACCTTTTCCAAGTTTGAACTACAAGAGTACTGATAATGTTTCAAGGACTTCAAGGATATAACACCCTGTTCTGACAATGGCTTACCCTCCCCTGTCACATTTTCATTGGTGCATGACCAGCAACTGCTGTTTGTGAGCAGAGTATAACTTTGATTGCTTTATTATCATCGTTCCAATTCTTACCATAATTCATTATTATTATTATTGTTATTATTATTAGTTCATTTTGGTTTATTTTAATAATTAGTCTTTATCTCAAGCAGATGAGTACTTTCAGTCTCCTGATTCTCTTCCCCACCCCATTGGGGAGGGAGTGGAGTGAGCTGGGTGGTGTTTAACTGCTTGCCAGGTTAAACCATGACAGAGGCTGTGACCCTATGGGAAGTCTGCACAGGAGCAGGCTCCTGGCAGGACCTCTAGACCCATGGAGAGGGGAGCCCATGCTGGAGCAGGTTTGCTGGCAGGACTATTGCCCCATGCTGGAGCAGTCTGTTCGTGAAGGACTGCACCCTGTGGAAGAGACCCACACTGGAGCAGATTGTGAAGAACTGCAGCCCATGGGAAGAACTCACTGGAGAAGTTAATGGAGGACTTTCTCCCATGAGAGGAATCCCATGCGGGAGCAGGGGAAGAGTGTGAGGAGGAGTCCTCCTGAGGAGGAAGGAGCAACAGAAATAATGAGTGATGAACTGACTACAACCCCCATTCCCCATGCCCTTGCACCACTGGAAGGGAGGATGTAGAGAATCTGGGAGTAAAGTTAAGCCTGGCAGGCAGGGAAGGGTGGAGGGAAGGTATTTGGTTTTATTTCTCATTATCCTACTCTGATTTGATTGGTATTACTCTGATTTGATTGGTATTAAATGAAATTTACACTTGCACTTCAGGGGCACTGTAAATTGAGCTGTAAGCTGAAAGTATGAGGAAATTAGGAAGTTTTGATGGTAGCAAGGGAGGAAACACAGGCTGCTGTGAGTCAGTATTTAGACTGTGTTCATGTCTGATGCAATTTTATTTTCTCTCTGGCTGTGCTCATTGTTATTTTACAGAGGTTTCCCCTTGCTTTTAGCTTGCAGCTTTCTGTAAGTACAAGGAAAATTAATCACTGGTATGACTGAATCCAGGTCACCACAGGCCACGAGTAATAACATCCCACACATCTCACTGCTGCTTGCACATTTCCATCATATGGTATAGTTCTGCACAGTGAAAGCAGGGAGCTCTGAGTTCAGAAATATCTGGTAAAAAGGGAAGACCTCACATTTTCATGTGGGTGGTGTGGAAAACAATGAGTTACTGCTATATTTGACTTTACGTACCATGTGTTTGACTGTACATGGCGATAGTGCTAATTAGGAGCAGTCCCTCTGAAACATGAATGCAGACGTGAGACATGCAGCCACAATGCATGGCTCATTGACAGCCTCTTCTCCAAGTTACTTTTCATCTGCTGCAGATGTCAAAATAACTTGACTCAGCCTAGCTTTGCAGTGCTGTAAGTCTTCCTGAAACCTGAAACATTTTAAAGGGATGGCTGTACCTGCGTCCACACCACTGGCAGTCTTGAACATGAGTCAGAAGGTGCATGTGGGACGAAATCACAGCTGCCGTAGCACCAGTGACATGATTATGCTCATCAACAGTGAAGATTAATTACCATCAATTTTGGTTAAGATCTGCCTGTCTAAACTTGGTCAGACTAAAAGATATCCATGGTAAACTTGTGGGAAGTCCATTTTCTTATGTTGATCCTTGGGAACTTCTCTAGCCCCACCATCATGCAGATCAGAGAAATTATCCTTAGGTTACTTGTATGCAGCTGAGTCGGAAATGATCAACTGGCAGTCTCACTTTACAAAGGTCTCTGAAGCAAGAGGAGGTAGATGTAGATACCAATCTAAAATTTTATATAATAATAGACATGGATTTTAGTGGGGAAGAAGAATCAAAATTGTTCAGGTGATGGAAATTTTTGAAGAATTTAGACTCAACTCTGCTTCAGAACAGGACTACATTTAATTAAACATGATTTATTCTACATTCAAATTTATGCCTTGGAAATTTCATTAGAGTCATCTATACAACTTGGGACAGATCTCTAGGGCCCTTCTTTTATATTAAATAAGACAATATTTTGCAAATTATGTGCATGGCTGTCAAGACCATGAGAAGAATTCTGAATTATTTTGCCCAAGTTTCAGATTTAATTGAAACAAAAGAAAAATGTTCAAATTTCTCCTCACAGTGAAGGCATCTTTAGAATTTAAACAAATCCAACTATGCAACAATATCTGAAGCAGTGTGTCAAAACATGACTTGTTAACTTCGTTCCCCAAATTCTGTTTTTTGTGGTGTTTTGCTGAAAGGAAAAGGAGAGGTTTTCTATGACAGCATTTCATCAAAAACATCCTTACAGCTGGAATCAGGCTGCCATGCATTTTTCCACTCCTTGTAAAAAAGCATCCTGTGGGGAATATGTAAGGAATGACTGGCACAGTTGTTCTGTCCTGTCTGCCGAACGTGTGGCAGCAGTGATGGGTTGCCGGGGCTGAGGTCCTCAGGCTATCAGCTGCAGGAAGCCGTCCCTCCAGGACACACAGCTAATCCCAAAGCATGGTCATTAGGGGACGCATCATGCTTCTAATGGAGCATGCTGAAGTCTGACCTGGTTTGGATAATGTTGCACTCATTCAAATTCACTGCCTCAGTTCCTAAGGCACAGAAGTGTTCTTGCAACAAATGGTACATATCCCAGAACAAAATTAAAACTTGTTCTTTCCTTTCTGCAAGAGGTGATTCTCAAAGGCCCTTGAACAGGGTGTAAGCAGCTGCAGATAGTGTCCAATGTGGTCCAGTCTGATAGCAAAGGAAAGCATGTAGTTATGGCCAGAAAAACACCACCATATTTTAAAAGACTTTTCTATCCATCCCATCAGTAGCAGGAGCACTATTCCAGATACCCAAACATTTAAAGAGATCTATAACTAACAGAGAACAGAGTGAAATATGTATTTGCTAATTGAAGAGGTAGTTGTATAACTTAATGATATTGTAACTGCTGAGAACACTGTCGAAGAAATAAGGATCAGGTTGTGAGCCCACCTCATCAGAGAGACCTTTATGATTCTGTAAGTTTAATTATTAATTTTTTACATGATGCTGCTGGCTTTCAGATAATGGTCTGCAGGATGTTTCTGGTAAAATATGTGAAGGTGATTCCTTTTATTTCTTTATTTTAGTAAAGGCTGCTGAAAAACAATTCTTTGGTAAGAGAAATAGAGAGGACTAAAATAGTTCCCCTTAAGGCTCTCACTAATTACATCTTCAAAAGCATCAACAAATGCACTGTCAGAGAGTAAGGCCATTTTGTACATCTGATATGCCATAGATTTATGCTGTCATCACAGGGGAGCATTCTGCCCTTGGTGAGAACTAGGGATTCTCAGAGGTGCCTGACGCTGATTAGGGTAACAATCCCAATGGGATCTCTGTAGGTTGGGTAGGGTTATCTGTAACAAAATCTTACACAAGCCTAGAAGTGCTCAAGGAGACTTCCAAACATTAGCGGCAGAGGCTCACAGTCATTTTTACTCATTGAGCTTTGACATTAATAAAAAAAAAATCTACTGCAAAGAACGTAATGATACTTTTATTCATTATAACCCTATTCCTTTATTATGCATTCCAGTTATGTGCTGGCTTGTGGTTCCCCAAATGTTTAAAGTCTGCTAGCGAGGTAGCTCTGAGACATGATTCAAATAAAATGATGCTAATACTATAGAAAAACATGAAAATATGAGGATTGCAAGTAGTCTTCAAGAAATCCAGACATTGGAATAATATTTGTGTGTGAGTAGACTGTGCTTCCAGTAGTTTATTCAAAAGCATTTTACTGTAGAATTAATGGGTATCACAGAATCACAGAATCGCT
>NW_010161449.1:0-60681 GCF_000695765.1 Mesitornis unicolor | reverse complement strand
CTCCAGGTGGGAGCGGGACGCGGCACGTCCCGCCCCGCCGGGCGGCGCTGCCCCGGACGGCCCTGGCGCTCTTAACCGAGGACCACTGCTCCGCCGTGGGACACGGCTGCCGGTACCCCGCGACAGGAGGACCCCATCTACGGCATTACTGAGAGTCACTTAAAATGGTAGAGATTGTGTAGCTGCTCCTTTCCCAACTTCTTAAAATCGCTGGGGAGAAGGGGATGACCAAGCACTACTACTTAAAAAATACATCGTCAAAAGTTTACAAGTGGCTACAGGGGATTTGGTAGTTTTGAATGCCTTTTTATTAAAAAAAAATAAAAAAAGTCTGAATATTCACTTTTGCAACATCCTGTTCTGGAAATTCCAACTAGGTCTTCTTGAGGGGGTTCCATCTCTTTAACAGTGGGCAAAACGGTTCACAAGCAGGTTTTAAAACAGCCCACACACTTAAAGAATTCTTTGCCTACTGTTTGTATCTTTTGGAGAGAAAGAGAGTCTAACAAATGACATTTCCAGATTAAAACATTATAAAGATACAAATTTAAACTCAAAGAAAGGGTAAAATTAAAAAAAAAAAAATCTAGATTTTCACAAGTTCTGGAGGGAGGACCACAATTTGCTCATTCCCAGTCTCAGTGGTACAGCTACCTTCACTCAGTCCACAGTAGTAACAGGCTCAATTAATTTTTTCTGTATTAAACACAGGGAAATTTACCATGTAGTATATTTTAAAAACTGGGCTAAACTCACTGTTAAAGAGATGTCTGCTTGAGAAGAAAGCAGGCTCAGAGAACCTTAATGCTTTTGGCATTACTTCTGGCTCTGTTTGAACAGTCTTCACCTGTCCCTCTGTTTACAGGTAGGAATACCAACCTCATCTGTCTCACTCACTTCTCATCCATCCATTCCTGCATGTCATATAAAACCACAAGGTGCTATTACCTAGACTCCCATTGTCCTTTTTTCCCTTCAAAATTTACCATTAACAAAAAATGAAGTTAATAAAATCTAGAATAACTTGAGTTAAAGCAGTGCACCAAAACCATGACCCTGAAAATGGAATTATAGAGTGAAAAACGCTTTGCTTTTACAGGCAAAACAACACCTTACTTTCAACAAAAATATCACCCCTCAAATAACTCTTCAAACATAACATTGTATCAATTTTTATTTATCTAAAAAATGTATTTTGTTGACGTGCTTCTCCCCATCTTTAGTCCACCTAGTTCCCAGTTCCATAAATTCTGCTTTGAAATACTTCACGTGTTCTGCCTTGAGTTTTGGCATGATAAATCACTACAAAAGCAACTTCTTGTCTTTTAGTTCTAAATTAAAGGAGAAAGATGAAGTTAGTTATAAAATCTGTTCTGAGAGTCTCTGCCCTCTAAACATGCAAAAATTGGAAGTTTAAATTTCTCCCAGATCATTCCAGTATCTCCTTATTGCAGATAAAACCCAATCATTTTTTCTTGATTTCTTCGAGATAGCTTCACTGTAGAATTCAGAAGGAAGTCAACACACAGCTTTGCCAGTTTGTGAAAGCTTTTTCTAGTTCACTCATTTATTCTAACTCTCATGTCAGTTCCATTGTTCCACAACAGTTAAGGTTTTACAGCCTTAAAATAATAAATGTATTTTCTTTTCACAATTCACAAGTCTATTCCGCGTTGTTTTCACTTTTGAGAAGCAACAATACATGACTTTGAACACCTACTATCACATCAGCGACCAGAAACGTCTATGCGATTTTTTTCTAAACAGTGAAGTTTAGCTGAACAGCGACTCAGGATCTCCTTCTCCTTAGCTTTTTCTAGAAAGACAGATTCTCTGAAAACATAGAAGACTGCAGATGATCAAACAGCAACTCATACAGACAAGCTAGACAAACAGAGCTGCATTATTGAACGTTTAAAGCCTCAGTCACAGAATTTCTCCATTCTATGCATTCCACACCCTGCTGTTGATCTAAAGGACATGATGAAATACACTTCACTACTGCTTCCGTTAGTCTGTAACTTTATCCTTCTGTCTTCTCTTTTACACAATAAATGATTTACAATATATTGACATAAACAGCCCTACTGTGATCCAATTTTGTATTGGTCCCCTCAACCCTATGTTTCTCCCCAAATATCGCTATGGTCATAATCTCATTTTATTAACAAAGCAACCGTTGCTGCTATATAGAGCAGCATTTCAATCTTCATCACGTGGACCAGAATACACTGAAGTAGTGTAATAATTTTTGTTACTATTTTAAAAAGTAAAACATAGCTCTACCTACCAGTAGCAGTAGGCAATAAGGAAGTTTTCTTCTGAAAACCGGTTTTCAAAAACTGATCAGCGCATGTGAATTTGAACAATTCCACAGAAAATGTCACATCTAAAGGAACATTCTTCTACTGGAGAAAAGTCATCATTTGAAACAAGATCTACAGGGCAGCAAACAATCAATAAGATGCTTTATTGACAATATCCACTCACCGCAAAAGTATCTGCCTGCATACAATTAGATCTTAGCTTTTCAATAGTGTTTTATTGGCAGTGGAAAATGCATCAGTAATTTATTGAAAGAAAGCAATAAATAATACTGTGATAAAAACAGTTCAAAAGTAGACTGTACATATTGTTACATAATCTGAAAATACACAAAAGATTAATAGAAAAACAGAATAGTAACAATGAATTTCAGTTTTACAGGCAAGTTAAAGGTGGAAAACAAAATAAGAAAAAAGACATGCTATATATATTGTTGCATAATAAATAATGCACCATCTGCACAGATTCTTGCTGGCTTTTTAATATGCCATTTACAAGTGTTGGATGTATTTTCTACTCATACAGTCCAAAATGGCTACAACCATCAAAATTAAAGTCCAGACAACTCTTTAGAACAAGTTTACAAAACACAGAAGATGACTTACGTAAGAAAAGTAAGGCTTTTATTAGAAGTTGCACTGCTTTAGTTTTCAGCCCATTGTACCTTCATCTTTCACTACTCATTTGACAGGAAACTGCAGTGCTTCATGGTTGGTCCATTAAAACTAGTTTCACCAGCATCTTTCCACAAGTGTTTTCAGTCAAAAAAATCGAGGACAAAAGCTCTCTGTGGCCTGTGGATTACGACCAGGAATTATTATGAAGTCTATCTTTCTCAGTTAAGAAAAAAATAAAAATAAAAACAGTTCTTGGTTTATGGCTTGTTTTCAGTCACTGTGAAGATAGGCAGAGAGTGTTATGACTGAGTCAATCACTTCTAAAACGTGTTCCATAGTGTTAGAGTTCTTCCCAGCTTTTAAAACAAGTTACATTTTAAATAAAGAAATTTCCACTACTTGACAAATCCTCTTTGTGGAAAGGTACAGCTCTGAAAAGAAGAACAATCATGTACCATACCTTCTACAACAACATATGCTTACCTGAAAAAAAGCTGGACTTGTTTTCAGACCTAAGCTAACATTTCCAAAAGACAAAATATATACTGCTTGGTGGCATGATACTATTACAAAGCTATTAAAATCCTTTTCACCTTCAGTTTCATTATTAAAAAACAATTATAATTACAGTAACTGCGTAATTTACAAAAACCCTATATTACTTATAGGGGCATATACATACAAGCATTACAGTACATTCAGTTGGAAAGACTAAAATTAGAATAAAAAAAATCAGCAATGATTTGATTTGTAGACTGAATAGAAACAGAAAAAGTAAGTAACTATATAAATGAGAAGTGACATAAATATAAGAAACATTTAGAATCTAAAATATTTTCTCTATAGTACTCATGAATTTATTCGCTAATTAAAAACTCTGTAATAAAATATCTCAAAGTGTCCATTTAACAAGTATTAACAGTTTAAGGGTTCCAAATTTTCAAAATGCTGCATATCACCGGTAGAAATAGTGTGGGTAAACTGTAAAAAAAGAAAACAAACAAAAAATCCATTAGCAATTTCTTATAAAAACCATCTCATTCTAACTTTCTCACAAACAGCTCAGTAGTGCAGCAGTCATGCATCAAATCATTGCCATGCCATGATATTAAGGTTTTATTGCCTTCTGTATTGTTCAGTTGCAATGCAAAGTAAAGTATGTGAGGTCAAATATTTTTGCATCTTAAGAGTTTTATCCTAGATCATCTGACTATAGAAAATCCTGAAACAGCCAGGAGAATTTGGGAGAGGGAAAGACTTAAAACTTCAATGTCTTGAAACTAACAAAAAAAGAAAAAGAAAAAAATTTAAGATAGCCCCTGAAATGATGAACTGATCACATTATTACTGAGTTGCTATGTGCAAGAATTTCCTTTCTCAGCATTTCCTATGTAAGAACTCTTTAGAACTAAACCTGTATACATGCAAAAAGGTTCAGAATATGAAGACAAGGCAGCCAACTGGCTGGGATTGAGTTGGCATCCCTGAGTTGGCAGAGATGTTACTGGTGAGAAGAAAGGAAAGAAGCTGTAAGCGGAAGAGACAGGCATTTTATAGCCCATGGAAAATACCAGCTAATGAGAGAAAAATTCACTGGATTTTAATTTAAAAAAAAAATTAAAAAAATAGTTTCCAGACTTGTTTGCAAATTGAAGTAAATACATGAGAAAATACAGTAGAAGCTGCTGAAAAAAAACAAATAATCCCAAATCCTCAAGTAAGACAGGACTAGGTATGTTTCATAAACGAGAATACATGTATTTTGTGTTAAATATCCTTGTGTTACCAAGCTGTCTTTTATTGATCACACTGATTACAGATTACCTGCAGTCTAAATCTGGGTAAATCCAACCAATCTAAGCAATCACAGCGGCACAAAGTATCTAAGAATTGGAAAACTATGCAATTACTGAAGTATATTATAGTGAAATAACTTTGATCAAGCAAAGACTCTGAAAGATCTGAACCGCAGTGTCACACACTACATTATTTTATTTCCTTCATATGCCTAATTTAGATCCCTTCTCTCCGATCCACTTTAACTAGCTGTTTCATCCAAGCCTTGATTTCAACACTTTCTATGTACCTATTTAGCATGGATTTAAAACACCCTCAAAATAATACAATATTTACAAAAGTAAATACTTAAACACTCGGTCATCATTGTAGGAAATAATGTTTTGATTTTCAATATGACAATCTACCCCGAAAATGTAAACAGTTTTGTGGGTAGGTTCACTGTATTCAAATACCTGACATTTTATTTTGTAAGAAGCAGCTTTACTATTATACCTATCAACTTTACTCACCAGGAGAAGGCTTTAACAGGAGTAGGTCCTTACTGTAGCAGAATCCAATCTTTGTGTTCCTGATACATTGCCTATTTCAAGAAGCATGGGAAGACATGCAGAACACAGCATGCATGTTAGTTTTAAAAAAAATAAATCTCACAGCAATGTGATTACAGCTGCTGTACTCACCCAACTCTAAGGCAACAAGTTAGAAAAGCAGAATTGATTTTACAGTTTATATATTAACCACTTCTAGTTTCAGCAGTGCTTTCAAGTATGAGCAACAATACTTCAGTGACCACTGCAAGGGGGGTTTCAACGTACCTTTTACTCAAGTTTCAATAATCTCAGAATTACTGAATTATCTCATTATTGAATGCATTTTACTGTATTTCGGAAGTGAGACTTATGCTGGTAATTAGAAACTGCTACTGCATTGCTACTACTAATTAGAAATCGTGTGTCACATGATTAAAAGACTTCCACTAAAATGTTACTTTATTTTCCTAGTTTAACATAAACTCATTTCTAACTATAATTCTCTTTTTTGTTATTCCAATGAAGTAAAAAAAGACTCCACATCTAGTACAGCTTCCTGAAATTATAAAGCACCCTATGGTTAAACACAGTGTTATATATACAACCATGCACAAGGCAGATGCTTTTATGCAGCAAAAAGGTAATTTAAACTGAATTTCCCTTTAATCTCAAGCAAAAATGTGCATCATGCTTAAAATAATACAAAATCAATACCATCAATCTGCATCTTCTTTGGCTGCATAGAGGGTGAAGACATTGAGGCTGTAACTCTGAAATTTGCAGGAAGAGTCTCTGCTGATCCAGCAGCTAAGCCTCGTATGTCCTTTGGTCTAAACTTCTTTCTCCATGAAGGTGCTCTCCTAAAGCTCTTATCATCATCCTGTTATATTGATAAACATAATTAGTGATTCAAAAATGAAGGATTAATGACATTAAAAGGATTACAATAACAATCTTTAATATATCACCACTGAATGAGTTAATTTTCTGAACAGTTCAGGTACAACAGCAGTAGAGCTCTTAATTTGCAGCAATCTGTGTTCATTTGCTGAAGTATAGGATCTTCAGCTCAGTAACTATGGAAAGTCACGTGCTCAGCACATTTAGGAGAACATTTTGTGCTTCCAGTGTTTGTACTTTGTGATTTGATCAATTCATAAATGCCACATCACTCATTCTTAGGGAACATGAGGAGTGGAGCCGATTATAAAAGCTGCTTTGGGAACACTGACTTATAGAGGCTTAATTTGAACATTTTCTTTTAACCTTCACTTCTGTCTTACAAGAATGATGATACACCTATTGTGCTTTCTCATGCTACAAATTACAGGAAGTGACAGTGAGGAAAAAGAATGTAAGTGCAGTAAATACTATCTTGCTGTGCAGTATTTTGTTTAAGCACTTAAGTAAACTTAACTTGTAATTATCCAGGTGCATTCTCCTCCATTAATACACTTGTATCTTTCAAGTAATATTCCACTTCAGAAATATAATATTAAACTATTGTATTTAGTAAGTGCAAGTCTCACTTCCAAAAATGTCTTTTCCAGTGAAGGTCTGATGTCAATGCAAGTATACCCGTTATGCACCCCCATTTGCCAACTTCACCTTTAGAAACAGTTCAGGAATGCTAAACAGTACTGGAATGCTATTTTACCTAAAATTTATCCCCTTTTAGAATTAGGAGACAAGTGTCTGCATTATGTTCAACAAACTGCCCTGTGCCACTACAACGGAGCAAACATCCATTCCCTCAAAGCTCCTTCTCTTGCAGTTTGAAATCACTAAGGGAAAATACCTTAGAAAACTATCAAGCTGCTTTCTGATGATGTTATTAAAACCTTTTCACCCTTCCTCTGCCCTCTTCCTCATACTAGCACAAAAGTTTCGGAGATATTACGGATGAGTTCCCTGACCTGGTTAACCAACATTAGGGTTTTGTCACCATAGTCTTAACCTGAACCACTTTGACCTACATGTGCTACCACAAACTCCGCTAGCACCAAAGAACAGGTAGCAGAGTTGGGTGTCTCTTGGGGAAGTAACACCAGGTCGAAACTGTTCACTGAGTTAAGCACAGAGTGGCTTAAAACGTCAAAGATGTAACAGTCTCTCCTTTATGCTATGGGTTCACAGGGTTTACAAAAGAGTCTCACGCTTACTTTAAGAGTTTTATACTCATTACGTTTGAATGAAGTTTATACACTGTTAGATCACAGACTGCCCAATAAAAATTACTTTGATGTCCAAACATAGTACTGGTATAGATAACCACCAGGTAACAGATATTAACACCTCAAACTTTCTTGAAAAACACTCAACATTATCTGAAATACTGCTCCTTAGGCCAACAGTTTGAAACATGCTACACAGTGCCTTTCTCTATTATAGCTTGTCCATCTGCAACACTGGTCACTAATTCTCCCACAGTTTAGATAGAAGATCCAGCCCAAAGTGCTGCTATTAGACATTAACTACGCAAGCTACAAAAAAACCCACCAACCTCCAAATCATCTCAATATTTTCATATTCAAAGTTATCTTACCTAAACACACAAAACCTCCCATACTCAAACTCTCAAAGGCAAAGAATTGCAAGTTAAGTTTTCTAAGCTGTTGACAGAATAGTGACAAAGAGGTTCAAGCTCAATTCTTTCACTTAACAGCTCTGATAAAAGTTCCCAGGACCACGACATGGGTCAACAACTCAAGTAACTTACTTCATCAAGTCTTCTGTCAGTGCCCATAGCAAGGAGGTTATTAAATTCCCTCTCCAGAACAGCACGAGCCTAAAGTATATAATACAAAGGTAAGAAAGAAATGGAAATTAATTCCAAAAGATTAGTAATTAGTAACCTATAATAATTTTTAAAACTTACTATAACCCAAGTTGTTTAACACTGTCTTATCAGATCAATAAACATACTTAGTACTTGACAAGTTACAATTTAAGTTGTAACTTACTAAAAATTTAAGGAAGACTTAGCAGTTCCCACTTCCCTTTGTTGTGATATGAAGTTCGTGATTTCTGACTCAATCTTAATTATTTCAGAATAAAAACTAGCAAACAAAAAAAATAGTGAGATTAACATTAATGTTGTGAAGATGGGCTATAAGGAAAATATTCAAACAGTAATCTTTGTTCAAACAAATTTATCAACCAGGATTGTTATTAACAATTAGAAAACAGTAAGAAAAGCATTGTTGTATGTTGTTCTCTTATCAGATAATGGACAACTTTCCATTTTTAAAGTTTCTAGAGCTGGGAATACAAAGACACGCACTTAAGAAAAAAACAGTTCCATTTTTAACCTTCCATAGGGGAGAAAAATCCTATCAGCCATTAAGTAACTACTTCTTGCTTACCTGTGTGTTTTGAGTGGGTATTTGTAGTAAGAGAGCTAATGCATTGTAATCAAATGATTCATCTAAGGCCACAAGTGCACCATGGACTCCGCTCTCTCTAAGGTTGCTCGCGTATTCTTTAAGACCAATGGACTCTACCCAATGGATCATTCTTTCATTGCTCCAGACAAGGACATCTATGGAGAAAAAAAAAGGTGCCAAATTTATAACACTACAACTTTTCTGAACAAAAAAACTCGCAGTCCTCTCTTGATCTGCATGCTCCTGTCAGAATTGGTTTTCACATATACACAATTCATCGTAAATGCTCTTAAATAGTAGCCCTCAAAGAACTGTGATATTTAGCATTTAGGTTGCAATCCAATTTGCTCTGCCCTTTTGGTGTGCATGAAATGCTGCGAATTGGCAATACACGTTCATGCCTAGACTCCAACACTCAGTGCTGGATCCTTTCCACACAGTTATTTCCCTTGCACCCAAAGGTCTGCGCTTAGTCTTCTCTCTCTGCCTACAAGGGAGGCTACAGTCAAATTAAAAGATGAGTTCAGCTGGGCACAGTGTTCCGGCAGATTGGGAAGACAGGATCTTCTGTTTTACACTGCCACAGAGGGGCTCGGACCACATCCAAGGCAGATTGAGTATTTTGGGAAAAAAATACTACTACTCAAAAGAAAAATCTTACAGCAGTTTCTTACGCACTTCCTACTGAACTTGAACAGAAAGCTTTATTTATTATTGTTTAAAGCTTTTAATCTCATCTACCTTTAAGTTCTGAAGGTGTTCAGTTTAGTAAGGCAGACTTACCTTCATTTTGTGTATGCATACTAATACACTTTTCCACAAACAAAAATTTAAAGTGGAAAGAAAACATATTGGAAGTTTGCTGGAAGACATTTCATACTCTAGTTCAACGGTCAATATACTCTCATCTTAGCTCTTTTTCGAGGAAAAACATAAAACAGCATTTACATGTTCAGCCCAAATGTCAAAACAAAACCTATGTTCTTACAAGTAGGTTTTTTACACTATTCAGGAACTTCTATACCAATTGAACTGTTATAATGCTTCACAGTATGTTGCTGGTCTGCGTCAAGAGACATTCTTCACAAACAATACTCAGGGGGAATTCAAGAGTTACATGTTCCAAGGAGCAATCTATAGGCAATAGATGCAGCTATATCATTTATGAGGATAAAAAAGGCTTACCAGCCACAACACAGGCTTGTTTCAGGCCAGTCAGTTGTAATTACTGGGAACATTCTCAGGTACAACTAGTAGAATAATCAAAAAAGCTATCAACATTTTAAAAAGAAAGGGCAAGAGCAGACACAGAGCTTTCTAAGCAAATTGTGTACAAGGGAAACCTAAAATTTTAGTTTGACACGTCAGAAAAGACATCTAATATAAGGCAGGGGACCAGATTTCTATGGGAAGTCTTGTATAATACTGTGAATTCCCAATTTCTGCTTTTTCTTCTTTTCTCATCTCTTGTTCAATAATCGCTATGAATCTGGAAGATATAAATACATAAGTCACCTGGGTATTTTTTCCGTAATGTGCTGGGTAATAAATATTACCAGCCACAAGCAACAAAAAACCCACGTAGATGCAAAGTCAATAGAGCAGGAAAAAATCCCAAACCAAACAAAAAACCTTTTCAAAACCCTCATCCTCCTAAAACATTTAGCTTTATGTCAAACTTCAGAGCAGTAGGAGTTTCAAAAATGCCTACATTTGTAGCACATCTCTGCACAGGTGCACAATTTAATGATGCGTTTCATGATTCACTGCATCCAGACACACCTCCGATGTTTAACACTTGATATTTTATAAATAATTCCTCCTTCTAATGCCTTTTTTAAAATGCATTGTTGAGGCAGACAGTGATTGAGGTCAAGACAATGCACTAACCCTTAATTTCATCCTGGCTTTCTTCTCTTTTTCTTTCAAGTTCTTTTCGATCATAATTCAGTCTTCGTAGGCACATAATTCCACACTGAAAACTGTTTCTGTTTAGAAAAGAAGAAAAATTTAGAAAAAATCTCCCACATTTAGAGATAGTAGAAACATTTACTGTAAGTTAGGTCTCCAACTGAAATCTATTTACCTGTGGAAGCTGTCCACCATTTTAAGTTGCCCACGCAGATCTTTTTTAGTTAAATGATCCAGCATTCGAGCATCAACAAGACATTCCATGAAATAGCTGCGATATTGAGGGAGCCCCAGACTAGGGAGCCATTCATTGCCAATCCACTCATGGTTCATGTCACCATATGCTAATGTCTGTTTTTAAAAGATTAAAGAATAAGCTTATTAAAATGGGAAATAAAAAAAAGCTTTTTTAGAAAACGAAGAAAAAAATTAAAACAGCGCTTACTTAATTCCTAGCCTGTAAAGTTAAGCAAATAAAAATATTGAATACTACATATATGTTTTCTGAAGAAGTCAACTTCATGAAGAAAAGTAAGTTTAGATATTCAGATCAGTAAATAAAACTGCTTTAATTTATTTCAGGTTGAAGAGCATTTAAAAAATGCAAGAACTAATAGAAAGAGAAAAGACTAATCTATATGGGTTTGATAAAAATAAATTCTATGGCTCTTGGTATTAGGATATTAAAGATACTACATCTCTTGAAAATGGGGGGGGCAGGGGTGAATCTTAATTTTCCCATGACCATTTAAATACAAGAGATTACAAAAAAACCTGCAGGATTTTTTTCAATAACTCTTACCTGTTTTCAGAAATTGATCCCAATCAAGTAAGAAAAAAAAATTTTAAAATCCCACCACTGAAGAAGAAACAATTCTAAAAAGACTTCCCTCACTGCACTATTGACCTGCAAATCACCAGGCATTTTTTGGATAAAACTTCTAAAAGAAAGAGTTTATTACTATGCATCTAATCATCCCTTGGGCAACAAAAAGCAGCAGCTCCTTTTTTCAGAAGTTGAGGGTAATAATTTATTGTTACTGTGCAATTAAAAGTCAAAAGCTTTATTTTTCTCCTCTAGAGGAAGCATCTTCTGGAAAGGAGCAAGGCCACATAGAAATGCATTTCTTCAAGCCATCACTAGGTAGCAGACTGAAAGAGCATGTTACTCTCCTAACAGGGAGGAAAACTATGATCATTGACAATCTCCAAATGAGTATCTGAGATGTAGTTAATGGGACTTAAACAGGCTTAAGCTGGAGAGCAGCCAAGCAAGAAGAGACTATACTGTCCAAAGGTACAGGTCACAGGCAAATCCTGAGTTTTCTGTATATCCCTGTATAAAATACTCAACTATCTCAATGCCTGAAAATACAATTAGGATTTGTCACGACTTTAAGGGGAAAACAATTACTCGAGGAGGATTACAGAATTAGTGCACAGAAATCTACTTAACTATCTAGGCTCACTATGTCTTGTAGCACACCTGTGATGGTGGCCAGGTCGAACAGGGACTTTCTGCACCACAGCAGATATTTTCGTGGGACTTCTGGCTCCCCAGAGAGCCATCCCCCATCAAAACATGCCATGCTTTGTGTCATGAAATTGTTTTGAAATTTCATCTAGCATGTTCAATGAACATAATGCTCATTAAGAAAGAGTAACTACATTTTGGTGATTCATAAACTAGAAGATAAATATTTCAGAGAGCTAATGATAACAAAGGCTTCTGAATATTATTTCCCCTATTATTAAAAGTTCACATGCATAGCTTTTTTTGTGCTGTACTGCGTAACAAAGTATTTTACAAATTTCAAATGATGAATCACCAAATCTTGGAATTTTTAAAATACATTAAATTATTTAAATCACCAAAATGTAAGAGTGTATCTTCCAAGGATGTATTCTACAGCAATAAACCTGTAGTTTTCCCCCTTTCCCAATCCCCAAGTCACACCGAGAGTCACTAAAAGAAACTGCTATACAGGAAAAACAGATTCTTTCATGCTCTAATTATTGTGACAGTTTACATATAGTCTATAATATTACATAAAGTTTCCAACCTGAGCCCAGCTTCCCTCCTCATCTTCCTGTTACGTGGTTAGAAAAGCAAAAGAACACATACATGTTAGTATTTAAGTTTAGTAAGGAGATCAAAGTTAAAGATGCACTGCAATTCTCTACTGCATACCAGAAAAATCTAGCTAAAGCAAGCATCATGCACTGTAAAAAACCATACAAGGCACTCATTTTCATATGAGAGATTGCAACCCATCTACTGATTAAGCTTTCAGAAGAGAAGAAATTTTTTCACAAATAAGTCAATTTGTCTATTAGTCAATCAAATTAGAGATCCATTTTACAGATTAGAAAGTTTTGTTTACAATCTTAGCAGTGTTGATTTCCTCCCCCTTCTGGAAAAAACTATCAAGATGCAGGTTACACAGTTAATAATTAGAAGCAGCTATGATCCAGAATTTTAATGCATTATTTAAAAAAAAAAAAAAACCAGACCAAAAGGCACTTGATTCAAATGTTCAAAAAGTGGGAAAAGCACTCGAAGGAACAGAAGTGGCAACACTATAAACTAACCGTTTGTTGCGTGGCTGTAAGATTTTCCATCTCTTCATGTGTTACCCAGACATTTCCCGTGGTCTAATATGACCCCACAGGGAACCAATCCCATCCAGTGAAAGGAAAGCAGTAACAAAGAGGAGAGGTTGCAGAACATATAAGCAATCGGTACACGTAAGGAGCAGGCATGGGCAAAAGCAATGGTTTCTAAAGTCTTAAGTACAGGTATATCTACTGAAAGTAATGGCATGGAATAAAAGCCTATTAACATGGATCACTTTTCTTCAAAGATATTAACAAAACTGGATGTGATAAATAGCTTACACTGTTGTAATTAATGGGCAAACACATGATTCTAATCTGAAAAATGCATTTGTAGCCCAATAAGTAATCCCAGGAATCTCAGAAGTAACTTTAGATTTCAGGGAAGACTCCTGAGAGGAAGTTCAAGTGTCTAAATTAACTATAGTATAGAGAGAGACAGGTGGACTCCTAATTTATGTGGCCTGAATCCTTACTTGGAATTAATGGCCTCATACATGGATTAAAAGAGCCTCCGCCTATTTCACAAACTTCTGTACACACACATAAACTTCATCTGTATTATATATTCTTCTCAGGCCAAAAGATGAAGCAAATAACATGTGCTTTAAATGTTTTGGATTATATACTTACAACAGTATAAACTTCTCTTTGTAATAATAATGTAGTTATTCTTTCATTTATTTTCCATGAAAGGAAGAAACATCCTATATTTAAATAATGTGTGTGTTTCTCTACAGTTTAATGTTTCTAGAAATTCTTATTTGAAACTCAAATCCTCTCAGTTAAGTCTTTAAGGTAGAATTTTTGGAAATTCTAGTGGTTCTAAAAGACGTTTATTGCTGGATCCCCTTCCTTACCGTCCTTGAGGTGGGAGGGGCAGATGGACTTGTAAGGGACATGATTTCCTGAATGGCCAGCCTCAGCTTCAGCCTGTGCAGAGGATTACTAATTCCAATTTCACGCTGTATTTCTGTATCAGACAAGGCTGACATGATAGCACCGCTTTTCACATTTGCTCGGCAGGCAGCCACATACCAGGCTGGCATCCCAACCCACAGCTGAAACAAACAAAAAAAGGAAGTAAGCACGATCTGGAGAACATTCCTGGCTCCAAAACCATAAATTCTTTAGAAGTCTGTATATTGAGATTTTTGATTTTTATTTATTCATTTTGGAGGGTCCACTTACCTCCAGCCACACAACCACAGTGGGCCCATCCCACTGTGCAAAAGGCAAACCTTGTCTTCTAGCTTCCTCAAGCAACTCATGCCTACAATTACAGAAATAGTTATTAATAACAAAGAGAAATGAGTTATAACTAGATGTTACAATTTAAACACTGCATTTAATTTACTATTTTCTTTCCCATAGTTAGCTTTCTCCCTTTCTCACCATTATATGATAGGCCCACTAAGGCAGCCACAGCACAAGTACATAAGCTGAACTGGGTAGGAAATTTCAGAGGGGCAGAACTGCTGAATCTCACGTTTCAGAAATTTCTCTGAAACTGCTACTGACACTCTAACCTGCACTGCCAACACAAAGTGGAGATGTCAGACTTATTTGTCGGTCAGATTCTCAATTGCTGCAGTTTTCTGTTCAGCAAATTAGACTGAACCAAAATAGCAATTTATCCTCAATGTGCAGACAGGAAACCTGCAGAAACATGCGAGTACATCAGATAGCCAAGCCATCAAAATGGTACTGTCCATCAGGCTGTCGAGGCTGGAAAATGGGACAGTAGCCATTTAATTGGTGAATTTCAGTCTGCAACAGCAAGCTCATCAGAATTTCAGGCACAGCCTCAGACAACCATTATATTCAGAGAGCCATGCTTTGGTAATTATATTCTGAAAGGCTGTGTACTGAAACTCAGCTTTCATCTCCTATGATGACACCATTTCCTTTGTTATTCTGAAACAGAAGAGACTGAAGTTTAATATTGACAATTCAGCTTATAGAAACAACAGAAGCTCACAAAATCCCTCTAAATAGCTGCCAAAAATGTTGATAAATCACGAGTCAAAAACTAGCTTTGCAGGTGTAAGCATGCAATGTTGCTTGGATATGTCTGTCTGAGAAAATGGATAGTCTGAAAAAAGCATATTTAAGATAGCTTTCAATGCTAGTTGTATATGGTTAAGCGTTCAGTGAACAGTTTTTACCATTTTATGCTTTTTTTATGCCTGCGAGTGTAGAATAAAGATAAGCTGCAATACTGCAGATTCAAGATCTTAAAACAAACAAAATCTCCCTTTCAGAACTGTAATCACTGAAAATATGACAAAATATTTCACAGATACTTAAAAACTACCACAAGACACCTTGAAAAGGGGTTACTGACAGACTAGTAGCTTTTTCTGTTACTAGTGCAAAACTGATTTGCTGTATTCAGCGCTTTTACACATGCCAGCCTACCTAGGATGCTCATGTTATGTTGGTAGACAACTACCAATAAAAAATAATCATTGAAGTAATAAATATATTAGCAATTGTTTTATCAATAGATAGCAATTCTCCATCTGCATGTCAATAAATTCCTATTTCTCTGGAAGAACCTCCCAGTACTTTATCCTAATCAAATGTGCTGCCCAGGAATGAAAAAAAATGGAGGAAGGAAAGAACTACCAGACAACTGGTTACAAATAAATGAGTACATTAGCGTGGTTAAGTCCCAACAATTAAGGCAGAAATCGTGTTCAGCAGTTAGCAGCTCAAAAGCTAGATTCCATTAACAAAGAAGAGAAGATCATAAAGGCTAATACATTACACTTCAAAAAGATACATATCTTTCTAAATTAGGAATAAAGGATCAGCTTATTTTCCTGCTACTGTGGAACACAACATAAATCTCACAAATCACTAGCCCGATCACATTCAGTTTTGCTTCGCTTTGTTGTTTAAAGATTAAAATATGAGAAAAATAAATTAATAAGATATAAACTACTACTTGGTAAGAACAGAATAAAATGCTTAATACTGTATTTGCCAGAAAGGAATACAATGGTTTTCTTCCAAGTAGCTAACTTCAAAATCTGTGTCTTTTTGGTGGTTGCGGTAACTTGACCAAGCAGCAAGGGAGGCCCGGTAGGGATAAAAGAGCATAGACAAGCCCAATGCAGCCTCAGGTTTGACTAGGACCTCCTCTGCTTATAAAGCTGCTGGGGGTATTGCATGTAATTCAGAGAACCGCAGTGCAATTTCTGCTAGTTTTATAAGTCTCCCTGCATACTTCAGGTTAACCATGAAACAGTAAATCATTTGGAGGTGAGCAGTACAGGGAATGCCTCAAAAGTGTAAGGAGCGGTTACGATGCAAACTTGAAAGTCATGGTGGTACTGTATGCAGAAAACAATTGTGTGGCTAGAAGGAAGTGTAATGTGATGGAGGCAAACACACAGAAATAGAAACCAACAAAAAATGTCTGTGATAATATGCAGAAATAATTCCAGGGATCCAAAAAGGAACACATCCATGAAATAGAAAATTAATTGTGGAATCTGCTCACAGGCAAGAAGAGATAGAAACTTGCTTGCACAGGAAATCATTACAATGAAAGCACAAGATGTAGCACAGCCACAAAACATCTCATGGGAAAAATTCAGTGGCAGCTGCTGTTTTATCTGCAAATGATGTGTCAATGTTCTTTTCCTATAGCAGAGAACTTTACTTTTTCAACAATTCCCCTCCAACTTAACCAAGAAACCTGCCGCATTCCAGTGATACATGATCAGGCTCCATAAGGTCACAACTGACATGCCACTTTAGTTTCACAGGCCATCCAATTATACCATTTAAGAAGTAGGTGCAAAATCCAGCTTCATATCTTTGTGAGGGGGAAAAGGAAACTATTGCAGTAGTGTTGGTTGTGTTAAAAGATGTCATAAAGCTGGGATCGTGAAGGAATGTCTAAGGAGTAGCTGGCTACTGGAATAACTTTTAAGTGACAAAAACAAGGGATAGATGTCTATGGACTTAAGAAGTCGGCTGAACATCACTGAGAACTGAAGCTCAAATGTGCTGTGCAAGAGGGGAACACTTGTTAGACACATTCAAAAGGCATCTAACGCCAGCTGTGGAGAACAAAAGACACTGTGGTCATATGGGATGAGAAATGACGTCAAAACTGCAGCTGCTTGATGGAGTAGGCAAGCGTACTCTAGCCCCACAAGGAAAATAAAGCAGCCTGGTGCAACACCACTTTGTCATTGGATTAAGAGAGAATAGGAATGGATAAATCCAGAACCTGGATGGAACTGAAGACTGAACTGATTTGGAGGAAGTTGAGAATAGAAAAAACACTGTAGGTGGTGAGGAGAGTGATACTAATGGAAATGGCAGAGTTGCAAGATACAAAAACTGTAAGACAACAGTAGCAAAACACGATGAAAATAGTCTAACTTCAGGCAGAGCACCAGTGGAAAGTTAATATCCTTATTATATGATTTCAGATACGTAACAAACTTCTTGTGTATAATGCTTTTAAGGAGAGTTAACTTAAATTTAGGGTTGCCTTCCTTTTTGATTAATACAGCATTAAGTTTGTTGTGTTGCACACAGAAAAGCACAAAGACCGTTGTGGCAAACATTGTCAATAGTACAG
This sequence comes from Mesitornis unicolor, assembly GCF_000695765.1. Lineage (NCBI taxonomy): Eukaryota > Metazoa > Chordata > Aves > Mesitornithiformes > Mesitornithidae > Mesitornis > Mesitornis unicolor. The sequence goes on along the minus strand of NW_010161449.1, from coordinate 42,890 downwards.
CTAACAGAGAACACGAGCAGCAGGAACAAAACACTAAAAACAACTTAAAGTTACTAAACAAAGAGCAACAGCTTACGGAAATACATCTACCTTGGAAATGAACTGTCACAAATATGTACTATTGCTAGACAACTTTCACAACCCAAATTACAAAACTAATTCCATCTAAGTAGGTTTTAGGATTTCCGTTACAAAAATTCACACCATGCAAATTAAGACATTGAACTAGCATTCACACCGAACTACAGAACACTGGATTTATTTCAGCAACACATTTTCACAATAAATTCTTTTTAATCTAGTATTTCCTCTCATAATCAGACTCTTTTCAGAAAAGTCAGAGCTTTCAATATATTGCTTAAAAAATCCAAATGAGATTTATCGTAATTTCACAACAATCCTAATAAAATAAATATAGACTTACCCTGATTTTGCACTACCACATCAAATGGTAAACAAATTGAAAATAAAACAACGAAGGAAAAACGTAAAACTATGATTAAACCAAACTCAAAGGCATACAAAAACAAGGCAAATAATGTATACTGTAATTTTATTCTGTAACTATACATAGCTTTTTGTTAGTAAACACACTGAACACCACCCTCAGTCTATTTGTGTGCATGCATGAAGAAATTAGAAAGATAAGCAAACAAACAGAGATTAGAGACAACTATAGATAGACCCAGCTGTCATTGTTCCAAGCATTCAGGTAACTGGAATTCTTTTCACTGAATACAGGATTTTAGAAGTGAACAGTCAGTCTCAAGAATTTGTTTTAACTCCACCCTCCTCCAATATCAAAGTTAAAAGTGATTCAGAGCAGCTTTATCACTTTATCTTTTTGATAATAAACATCTCATGAAGGCTGCAAGGGATCTTCAATGCTTTTTGATAATATTGCTTCCTATGTTCAGAATACCTGTCAGGATTCTGAAACAGCTGGACTCAATTATATTGCTGGGATTTTTTAAATGGTAATTTGCTTCTCATGGAAGTTCAAAGGGTCCTGCTTCTCTCAGCAATAAAGGTAATAAAGCTAAATATTATGATACATATCTTCATCAACAGTTTTGCTTCATACCTACTTTCATGGAAGTATGTGAACCATAAACATCTTCCTGTGAATTAGCACATACCCATATTCAAGAGCTAGGGAAGGCAATTTCAGACTCTTAAGTCTTCATTTGTCTAATAGAGACACTTACCTTTAAAGCAACCAGCAACATGCAGCCATGTGGTATACTTTAAGTAATACCAGTAAATTTTTGAAAGGCAGAATGTTTACAAAGGAAAGTCATGATTTATCTTCAACTGCATTTTTTGCATTTATTAAAGCAAGACAGTATAGACTTCTACTCTAGAGTGGAATTTGTTGCTGACATTGAGAAAAATCTATACTGTTCAAAGGACAGGCCTACCACTATTTAGATATGACCAGAATAAAACTATTTATTCAACCAATATGGGGTAGGACTTTAAAGCTCTATAGAAAAGGAACAATACCAGATCATAGTAATGTACGATTGTCTTCAGTGTAACCGTCTGAAGAAAAACAGCTGAGCCTTCTGTTACACAAACAAAACCAAATTCCATTCTGACTTTTCAAACCAACACACTGCTGGTTTTCATTAGCAGTCACCAGGCATCATTCTTACTTGTTAACAGAACTTAGGTACTGCAAGAAATCTCTCTCACAAAGATAAAATTAACACTTTCTTTCACTATTCTGTCTTCAGCAGTAAAAAAGCAAGACAGGTCTGATCTTGGTCAGTTTTTTTGACATGAAGTAAAGACAGCTGAACAGAACAGAAGCTACAAAAGTTCAAGGTGTATGGCTCAACTTGGATGGAAAAAATGTAAAGAATGCCTGATCCCACTCACATAAATTTGAGTATTTCCTGTATTACCATATAAGCATCAAGATTACTACCAGTAGAAATATCTATTTTTAACACCTATGAGTTTAGTCTTTGCTTCATCTCTTCTAAGCCTGGGAACAACAAAACATTTAACAGACACTCAAAAGGTATCAAATTAAAAGATTTCCTTGGACACACACTGAAAAAACTCATGCCTGGGAAAAGGTAACTGCATATCTAAAAGGTGGCATAAAAAACAAAACAGTGACAAATAATTGAAAAACAAGAATTCAGGAGTATATGGTGCAGGAAGAAAAGATTTTGACTTAAAATATATAAGAGAAAGTGTAAAGACAACCTCAAACAACAGTAAAAAAATTAGCGAACACAGCAGCAGTTAGCAACACAAAAGTAAAGGCTTTCAGAGTCACCTGCTAGAGAGGAACCAGCAAATGCATACACAGAAGGGTGACTGTTCAGAACGTCTCATGCTTTCACTCGGTCAACTCTTTCACACTCTGGAGCAAGTAACAGCCAAAGACAACTTTGGGAAATCTTCCAAATGAATTAAACCCAAAGCAGATATTAAATATCAAACCTTCCTCCAAATTTGTTGTAATAGTTCCCTTTTATCTCTGCATTTTTTTATTACAGCATTTCGACAATAAGCTTTCAGCACTGAAATTAGGTTCAGACTTACCATGACCTATGCTACTATTAATGTTATGGAAAAAAAATAGTGAAAAAAAATTTCTAGAGACTTATTAGCCATAGTACCATACTAGGCAAAAATACCAGAAAACAAAGCCAAAAAAATGAAAATATTTTTAAACAAAGCAACATCTTGCCAACAAAGGATTAAAAAATACTCGGTAACTTACTTTTTCTGCATTTTCCTGTTTTTTTCTGCCTGACCTCCAAGTTTGCTGAGACCTAATGCATCCTGAGAGGAACTATCTGCTTCTGCCATGCCAACTACAAAAAAAAATAAAAATAAAACCAGTTGTGTTATCTTCTCAATTTTGGCCAGGTATAACTCAAAAATCATTACAGCTTTCCTGAACAAAAGTATTTTATTCTTTGTAATATGTAACAACTTTTTGATGTAATGTACAAGGCCAAACATCCAAGCCCATCTATCACCAATTTCTAGTGGAATTAATACGCATCAACATAGCATAGAAAAATAGGAAAATCAGATCGGTATGGACTCAAATAGGTGCTGTCCAAAACCAGCTGGAGTCCCACAGAGAACCTCACGTTTCAACCACCTGTAAGACAAATTCTCAGGGTCCCCGTATCACTTATGGTTGGTGACAACACCAAGGGTCCTGCTCTGTTCTAAGAATTACTCAAGAGAGAAAGGTAACCGTAGCATTTACTAAGCCAGCTGGGTTTGTTTCAAGGGAGTTCCTTTGGGTCCAAAGTGAAGACAACACTGTTAGTGTCAGTATCAACAAAAGCCTTTCACTTCCATGATACAGTTGAAATTTTTGCTTCACAAAACAAGCCATAACAGTGAATAAGGTTCAATAATCTGGCTGCATGAGACTAGAAGACAGCAACACTCGACTCACTAAATTTGCATCCTACATTCATGAAATGACCCTACTAGACAAATTCAGTATCACTAGTTCTAAAAAAAGGCTTTACATCAGCATCAAAATAATGTCATAAATATGTACATACATGAAAATTCAGTCTCTCTCACTGTGCAAAACACCAAAAAACAAACCAACCTTGTCCTAGTGCTTCCTTGCTTGTTTGTCCAGGTCGTCCCTTTTCTTTCTTGCCAAACAAGCGGCCAATAGAGGATTTGATCCCCTTCTTTTTGGGGGCTTTATGAAGAGAATCTTGGCTACTATTACTGCTACTAGGGTTACTTGTTTGCCCATCTTGTGAGCCTGTTGAACTTTACAAAAAAAGGAGTCACAAAGAAGCACATGTACAACAAATTCACTGGCATAATACAGTGAGAGAAGTTCAGATTTCTGTACAAGTTAACAAAAGCTCTGTAACTCACTAATGAAATTAATTTCAGTTTTTAATGACTCATAAAAAGAAACATATCTACTAAAATACATGTCATTAAACAGAAAAAAAACCCAGTGGAAACAACTAAATCATGCAGGAAAGGAAGGGATATAGTCTTTATATACTATAGTATGCAACTACAAGTGAATTTTTACTTTTCTAAGAAGTAAGAGTTTAAAGAGCAATTTAGAGAAGTCAACGTTGACAACAAAAGTTCCTGACAAATTCCAGACAACGAAAGTTTGAAATAAGTCAGTGGAATCCATCCATTCAGACATTTATAAAAAAGTTCAGTCAATCAAAACGACGGTAATTTTGCAACTTCTAAATTTACAGCTAAATTCCAGCTGTGAAAGACGACTGAATTGTACATCGTCCATTTCCTAAACACCAAGCAAACAATGCAGATCTTGAGTACCAGAAGAACTCTTCCCATAAAGTAATTTCTGATCATTAACAAAATCTGTGTTCTTATTGTTTTTGTAAAGGTCACTCATTCATGTGTTCACTCGTTACTTTTTGAGTAACACTTCAATATCTAGACTAAGTCCTATAAGGCTGAACAGCTCTGCAGTTTCAGGATGTTATTCTGACGATCTGAAATGCTAAGTTATTGGTAGGTCTGGCTTATTCACAGCTACTTACTTTCTAATGTCCCTGATATCTTCATGGCTCACTGTATGCAAAGCTCCTTTTTGGACTCGGTCCAAACGCAAAGATCGGGGTGAAGAAGGTGGTGATGTCTCACATTTTATTGTGGTTTTATCATCTCGTACCTCTTCTCTAGAAGCTGGAGACTAATGGAAAATGAATGAAAACCTGAGGCGTTAATTGGAAACGCCATAACACGAATGCATAACAAATAATGGAAGGAAAAGTGACTTGAGTAATACCATTCTGCAGGTGCTTATATTTTGCCTTTTTTCTGAATTTTCTGTCAACTTCAGTGGCAAACTACTAAATTTCAGTCTGAGCTAGTGAAATTAGCAAGCATCACTCATCTTTTATTAGTTCTTAACTTTATAAATGAAAGTAATTTCTTCAGCGTTATAAAACTAATATACCTGACTGCAGCTTAAGCAAGTGCAAAGACAGGAAATCAAAGTCCTGTCAAAAGAAGGTATCTTGACTCTCAGTTTACACAATCATTAACAAGATTATCAATTCTATGAAGTCTGTTTCTACGCACCTGGAACTATGGCTTATCTCAAAGTCTGAATATCAGAAATTAAGAATTGTCTGTGTGTGCACTAACAGATCTTTAAAATTCAATATAGTTTCATGATGACTGCAAAACAGTGGTTACAAACAGAAAACACAACAGTCCCCCACACTAGCAAAAAATGCCAAACAACAAGAAAAATGCCCACAAAACAAAGCAAGCCCACACTTATGTTAAGATGATAAATAATTTTACATTTATTATCAAAGAGCATATAATCTTGCTTTATTATAGGGTTATCCTGCAAATGCTTTCTTTTATGTTCCTGTTATCCATTAATGAGTTTGGGTACAGAGAAAGAGATGAAGGGGCACACCAGTAAATAAACTGAAGATTTTTACCTTTCTACGGTGTTTCCTTAAATCACTAGGCTGATAGATGCATGCAAAGAAAAGAAATTTGGAAAAGCCATATTTATTGTAAACTGTAGCACAGGCTGCAACAACTACTACAAACAAAACATCTTAGGGAGAATATAACTAACAATTACAGCAATGACACAGAGAAAGAGTATGAAGTACTCTTCAAATCGCAGATTACTGAAATGTAACACTGAAGAGGGGAAAAGGAAGGAAAAAAAATCAAGACTTAGAGTCGGTTATCTATAAAAGTACTATAGATATTTCATTGTATTGGTACTATAGGCAAATTAGCACACAAAATGTGCATTATCTTCAGCAAGAAAAGCAGTCAAGCACATAAGGGCATAAGGTGTTGCTTTTAAAAAGTGAGAGAGTTTCCAGTCATATGTCAAGGACTTGCCTTGGCCTATATAACCTACATGGTAGTCAAAGCAGGCTCAACACCCTGTCTCTATTAGTCCCTTCTCACACCTCAGTGATTTCTGCAGTTGTTCTCTATGTAGCATAAAAAGCAGCCATATTTTAACTGCGAAACAGAGTGCCAGCAATAGCTGATTTCTATACAGAAGCAGTGTTCAGTTCTTTTTACCAAATTTATAGTGCTGGAATGTCTGCATAAAAATCTACCACTGGTTTTATTTTATCCTCCATTCACTCCAGAAGCTGCTGTATCTCATTTCCTAGGTACTTCTCACCTCTGCCTGTGCATGTAGCAAGGCAGCAACCTTGAGTTACAGACTGATTCTGACAAAAGTTTAATTTACATAATTTAATAATTATCACTATATTTGGCAACAAATTATTTTAAAAGACTGTAAGCAAAAAAAAAAGTCAGTCCCGTTCAAAGTCTGGGGGGCAGATGGGATTGTGTGTTGGTTTTGCCCTCACAAATGACAACTTTAAATCATTTCTTATTTAGAATACATGCAAACTCTGCAGCCTTATTATGTAAAGTTTTGTTCAATCTGACCAGAGTATTATGTTAATAAATCAGAGGTTCATAGAAGGGTTTGGATTGGAAGGGACCTTTAAAGATCATCTCCAAGTTCTTAGAGTACAACAGACAGATTTTATCCTTCCTGGATCTTTCATCTATTAAATCCAATAACCCATAAAAATGAAAGTGTTTACCATATGGAATGAAAACTGTCCACAAGAACTGCTGACGAGAGCTGTAGGTTTCACTATTTATTATGTTGATGCTTTTCAATTAAGTTTAATCATGAGGTTTTCAGCTAACTGAACTGTCTAACACCACCACTACAGTTAGAATTAAGCTAATGTTGCCATCATGGTCATAAACATAAAACATGTTTTAAAACCAAAAAACTCAACCCATAATGACTCATTCAGTCTGATAATTCATAGCTGTTCTGAAAGTTTCTAGAAAGCTCTTGTTCTGCAGTTCTAGAAGCACAGCGTCTTGTTTTCACGCTTTCCGTAAAAGCTTTCACAAATTAGTTGCCAAGTACTAAGCTGTCAGAGAAATGCAACTGCAAAAAAAGGATCAAGTGCCTCTGAGTCACAGTTCTTACAATCTAAAGTGAATTGAATTACAGTTCGCTTTCATTCAGTTACATTAAATTTTAACGTAAGACACACATTCTTTTGATCTATTTTTCATGAAAATAGCTACTTAAATTTGCATATTATTTTCTGTAAGAGAAGGACTTAGCCTAACTACTTATTACTATGGAAAGGTTTTTGTTAGTTTCTGTAAAAGAAGTGTGCTTGACCCTAGACATATAGCTAGAGCTAGCATAATGATTGGGTTTTTTTAATGCAAGAAAGAAAAAATTATTCCTTTGTATAAAAATAAATATTCTTTTGGTGTACGTACACATTCATTAAAAAAAGCCAGCAGAAGTAGTTAGCTGAAATACTTGTTTTTAAACACTCCTATAAGACAGCTAAATGAGTCAACTCAGTCATTTACAGCCCACCCGCTCTTACAGTGACGGGCAGCATTACCTGGATGGTGTAGTATAGGCATGATACAAGTGCAGTAATCCAAGACAGTAAGGTATAGTAAGTATGGTGTAGCATGTACAACTAGCAAGTACAGTTTCCAAATGCACATGCAAATCTGGAGACAAAGTAACATATCTAAAGCTAAATTAGGGAAGATGCTTGTCCTGGAGAGTGCTTGCAAATAAACATCTGTATCCAAGATGCTCCCTAATAGAAGGTATTCCAAATATGAGCAACTGTTATGTTTGCTGAACATTTACGTAAGAACAAAAAGGTGGAAAACTCATATCTTGTTTTTTTACAGATAGGTTTGCATGCATAAAGCAGCTCCTACAAGGACTAGTTTTTCTAAGCATTCATATGAATGTCAAAAGAATGGATTCATCTTTCATTACTTACTGAACTGCTAAGCCCAAGCTACTACTTCACCAGCTACCAGGCCTAACAGACACTTCTGTTACCTGCCAGTCTTAAAAGGCTAAACCAAGACACTAACACTCATTAAAACAGTTGTGATACCTCCACCATCTTCAAGATTAATGCAATATATGCAGATCATTTTTTAACTGAGTATTTAGTGGAATAGTGGACTGCTAAAAATAAAGTTTAAAGCAGAGGGAGAAACTGGTTGCTGTAGCAGGGGCTGAAAAGAAAACATTATCTCTTCTAGGAAGAGGAGCCAGGAGAAAGACTATAACAACAGAAGGAATACTTAGGCACAAGATGTTGACCAAATAATAGACTTGAGTTCTGAATGTTTTTTTCTAATCATTATGACTGTATCTTACACTTTTTATAGAAGTTGAGAGGAAACGGTAGAAAAACCTAGAGAATGGAAAAATACAGCTGAGTAAGAAGGAGAAGAAGGAGAAATCAAACAACCCATTTCCTAGAGAAATCTAACACTCTTTAGAAAAAATAAAGTTACTGGCTACTTACCAGTGTCATGATACCTAGTCTGTCCACTTCCCGAGCTGGACTATGTGGAATCCGCCTTGGGGTGGAGCGGCCACTGCCAGGTGGGGAAGAACCAGCAAGCGTACCACTTGCATAGGGAGGAGGAATGGAGCTCATGGACCTGAATCGGCCATGGGCATCCAAACTTCCACTACCCACTCTGCTTTCAATCTCCTCTGCACGCTGCTCTGTGTTTTCCTTCTCTTCTTGTATAAGTCTAAAAGAAAAAAAGTTTCAAAGGAACATGACATTCAAATAAGTACCACATAAACAGAATGGCTGACTCAGGCAATTACAGAGAAGCAGCAGAACAGCTACACTGAAAAAAGTCTTCTAATCCAATCTGAAGAAAAGTGGTAAACACTACTGCTATTACCACCATGCAGGGGTTTCTGTCAAACTAGTAATACACACTCCCTTCCATAAACAGGACTGAAGACAAAGAACCTGAAAAGAGTACACAGACATGAGCAAACTAGTTACTTCTGTCAACCTCCCCCTCTCCACCAGGAAACTGAATGGGCAACCACCATTTTCTGAGATTTCTAGTGTCACAGAAACTCAGTTTTATCAAAACCTTAACAGCAGATAGACCATACCTAATCTCTTTATTGATTGCATCCAACTGTTCTTGAAGCATCATGGCCAAAGTCTGAGCATCAGCCTGACCACTTGGTGATAGCAGATCAACTGAACTGAATATAGTCTCCCTATCATCCTCAACATCAGACACGTCAACATCACTTTCAAATGCTTGTGCCACATTTGCCAATACACTTGCTTGCTGGGCTCGCTCCCAGTCCTGCTCGTTCAGAGTTTGAACCTAAGAGGATTAATAAAAAAAACAAAAACAAACTCAAATTCAAATGGAAAAAACATAAAACATTTCTACTGTTTTTCAAGACGTTTGAAATAATTTTTAAAAGCCCACTTACATGCTGAATGCATCCATCAAGACAGCAATGTTTAGAAAAATGTAAAAAAAAAAAGGCTATAATGGAGAAAACTTTGCAGCTTGCATTTAACTGACATTTTAAAATGGACAGTCCCATTGAATAAATTAAAACATCACATATCTTGGCTATATATGCTCTAAATTATGGCAGAACTTTACTATCAAATCCAGTGAGAATTTTGGAGTCAGCCTTATTTAATGAGAACTTAAGTGTCCTGAAAGGAACTTGAAATTGCTTGCAGAACAGTAACGTGTATAGAAACAAAAGCAGGACTGTATCCAATTATATTTAACAGGCTTATCATAGTCTAATTCTATTCTACTTATTCTAAAAACTCCTTGCAATACATTAGCCTTATCTAATCAACTTTGTTGCCAAAATTTTATTTCGATTTTAATTTCAGAGTTCTATTACCTTTGAAGGTTCATCTCTGAGAGCTGCCAAACGTCCTTTCTGAGGACGCCTTAACACTGATGAGGTGCCAAAGGAGTCTGCATGGCTGTCTGCCACAGATGAAGATGTCATAGGGTATCTGAAATCTGGTCGGCTAGAACATGAAGAAACATTTTATCCTTACAAAGGTAAGCATAAGGGGAAAACAAATCACAAAACTCACTCAAATTATTCTTATTGTTCCACCAGTGCCAGTTTTTTAAAGCAGCGTAAGAACTGCTTTATATGCTCTATAAATAACACTTTTTATACCTATAATTAAAGCGTTTTCAGTTTTAATAGACAAAATTACATTTAGCATAGTGACTTTAAAGAAATTAGAAAAAACTGAACTACAATTAAGTGCTGGTACCTATGATGAAGTGATGTGGCTCTGAGTCTCACTTGGTCATTTTCAGCCCTTAATGCTTCAACATTTAATACAAGTTGATCCTGTAAAAATAAAAAGATAAAATACATAACAATTGGTTTAAAAAAATCAGTGTCAAATACCAAAGTATAAACTAACATTTAATTTTTTTAAAACATACCCCTCAATGACTTATAAAACCTATTTTGCTACGCAGAATACAGTGCCATCATGAAAGGGCATCCAAGAATAATTCTGTTGCCTCTCTACACTGAGACTCTAGGCAATAAGAATGTATATTTCAAAAACAGCTACTAAATAAAATTCACATATTACTAACTATACTATAATTAATTTGTAATACGTAATAAGAAACAAGATTTCACAAGCTCTGTGCACAAAATGTTCTAAATGCATTAAACGCATTCACTTTTCACTTGAGCATCTTACATGCTCTAGTAACCCAGAATTTAACAAGAAATCCAGTGAATGAAAAAACAAGAGAAGACTCATAAAAGTGGCTGATGATGAACATCTGTGCCTTGTGTAAAAACTGCTGGCTTACACGTACCAATATTCAAAGCACATTTGGCAAAATATTCTAAATGCATTCTTCATTTTCTATCAGAAGCACAGCCTCTACAGTATGGCCTAGCTACCTACCAGAATGATGTGGGGAGATACACTACACCTGTGATTTATAAGCCATAGCAAGCATTATTTCAGAACAGATAGCATGACTGCAAAATCAACTGCCACTGCTTAAGAGTGCAAAGAAAGGCCCCACCACTATTATTCAAAATGGAAACTTGTCAGTTCCAGGACAAGCAAGACACTAGACAGCTGCTATTGCAAAGGAACAGACAATCTAGTAAATATTTCTCTCCCTTCCCCCAAATTTTTAAAGTGTTTAAGTTTGTTTTATCAGTCAAACAAGCACTTCATTATACTCAATGTTTTAAGAAAAAAAACTTACGGGGAAAATATCCAACTTTAAATATTTCTCTTTTCTTTTTACTGTTCAAGGTCATATGAACAACAATATAAAAATTCCACGCAATCTTCAGGCTTTGACAAACTGCCAATATAAAACCAGCCAGTTTACGTATTCCGAAGGGTAAGGAGCTATGTATCACCTACTACCTATGTTTACCTTAAAACCGAGGCAAACAATACCATGAAATGAGCAATAACAGCTCCCTACTTTTCAACAGACCAAGTAATGTTCAGTTTTATTTTCCAATATAATATTTCAGAAATGTGTATTATACCTTTTCATGCTGAAGTTCCTCTATTTGTTTTTTTGAATTTTCAATTTCTCGAAGAAGTGAATTCTAAAATAAAACACATCACAAATTAGGTTACCTATAAAAGCTTTCAAATCTTACACCACAACAAAGATGATTATCAAAAAATTTCAGTCAACGCTATACAGATGTATCTTAAGTTACAGATATGTTACAGATACTTTACTGCTTACATCATTTCACTTTGATTATGGTTGAAGGTTTATTCTTTCAGGTGTACAGCCCTCTAAATAATGGATTTAGTAATAGTACAAGATTCATAAAAATTTAATAGCTATATCAGCCTTTTAAAGCTCCACTTGACAAAACTGGTAAAAACCAAGAAGGAATAATTAAGCAGCTAAAAAAAATTCAAATTAATCTACTGAGTGGTTACTAAGGCATTACCAGCTGCTACCATTAGATTTTATTTTTCACTTGCCTGACCTACAAAATTACTATACAGTCATTTCTCGGATGTACTGTACCTCCAGAACTACAACACTCACTGACTTACAGGCCTTCCCAAACATCTGAGCTGTCATCTTTACAGTTATAACATGACTTGTAAACAACTACAAGTACAAATACTTTAATATTACACTGTCTTTACTCAAGACACTTTCCAAGTTCAGACTAAGAATCATCTGAGAATTAAGTAACATTGAGAGCTACAATCAAAGAATTTCAACTACTGCATTTGACTGTAGCATGTGATACCAAGAAAAAAAAAAGAATCAGATTCTCCTTCCTAATAGGAAACATAACTGGGTCACTTTCTTTTCCTATTCCACCATTGCCAAGAATTTCTGCTAAACACATTTCCTTGAGGTAAGTAATACAATTATTTGCATCTTAAACGTATAATAAAGTTCCATACAAGAACAAATAAATCATTCCAGGAAAAAAGCCCAAGTGATCAGAAGAAAGTATCAAAAATTTACCTGCATGTTTCTTCCCAACTTATCATGAAAGAATGAGCTGGAAGCCACAGCAAGAATACTTTCCTAGAAGCGGCTACTCACAGTGAAGAACAACTAGATTTTCCTCATTATTCATGAATGTTGTTAGGGTTTGTACAGTAAAGGGGAGTTAGTGTTAAAGCTAAGACACTCGCCAAATATTAAAGCATTTCTAAAAGAAAAAAAAGTCAGCTGTTTTTCAGAAAGTGAATTTATAAAGACTGTTAGAGCAACCTTGTTGATGTCTTAACAAGGCCCATAAGAATTTCAGAAGTACTAGGAGCAGCTGGTAATGCCAGATGATAAGCACCTTCATCATTAACTCAAAGGATGAGAAGCACAGAATATTAAGAGTTGGAAGGGACCTCGAAAGCTCATCCAGTCCAACCCCCCTGCCAGAGCAGGATCATCCAGACCAGGTCACACAGGAACGTGTCCAGGCGGGTTTTGAATGTCCGCAGAGAAGGAGACTCCACAACCTCTCTGGGCAGCCTGGTCCAGTGCCCTGTCACCCTTACAGTAAAAAAGTTTTCCTTATGTTCAGGTTGAACCTCCTATGCTCCAGCTTGCTCCCATTGCCACTTGTCCTATCATCTAACATCATCAGGACGATCAGAATCAGCAGGACCTGTATTTGTTCTGCACTACCTGATTCCTCTCAGCTCCAAGAACACAAAAGCAGGGAAAAGAACAAACTAAACTCTGTAATGATCAGAGGGGAGCAGAGTCCTGGAATTCTGGAAAGGCAGTCGGACACCTGATTGACGATTCAGTGATGAGAACTGAGCTGACAAGAATTCAAGAGAAAGTAAGCATTTATTAACAATCTGAGTACATCATTATATATTGCAACTGAAGCATTTCATTGCCATGACTTGAAAAAAAAAAGCCACTCAGCTTTCATTGAAACGTTTCCCCAGGTGGTCATTTCACTCTCCAGTAAAAGAAACTATGTATTTTTGCTATCCAAGACAAAAGAATTCTAAGGGAGCTGGAAATAAGGGAATCCTCAAAGATATGCATGGAAGAAAAATCTGTGGGGACCTAGATGCAAAAGCATAAAGGAAAACAAGTATTTCAAAAGTTAGAAGGTGAATTGAATATAGGAGAAAGCTCCCAGATGGGCACTGACAAGACAGGAAACCAGACTCAAAATTATCTACCAGGAAAGAAAATGCAAGACTGTTTCAACTTGCAGGAATCCCACAATGACTCAGATTAACTGGTACAGACAAAAGCAGTGGGAAATAAAAGAAACTGAACTCAGAAGGTCAAAGTTCTAGTCCTAATTCTTCCGACTTCCTGTATTGCACTGGATGAGCCTATTTATGCACTCCACACCAGTCAACTAAAAAAAGATAAAGCTTAAAAAAAATGCCTGTAGCATAAAAAACACTGTAGCACAATGCCCAGGGACAACCTCAAAAAAAAAAAAGGAACTTAAGGAACATATTCTTAAAATCCACACTAGAAAACAGCCTTAACAGAAACAAACTCCTTATTAATAAGGATTTAGTATTTATTTACTGAAGTTACAGATACATGGCAAAATGCACAAATCACCACTGAATGTTGAACACCTGTGTATGTTGGAATGTGACTTCTTACCTTATCTTCCAAGGCAGCCATCCTTTCCTTGAGATGAAGCTGAAGCCTTTCATTAGATTCAGAGAGAAGCTTATCAACAGTTTCTGACAAACGTTTATTATGCTCTTCATTCATCTTCTCTCTCTGTCTAGCCTAAGATACATAAAAGCTACTGAAATAACTTAAAATTTACATCTAAAACAATTTCCAGGTTGTAAAAACAGTAAGTTTTCTTTAATGCAAATTCATTTTCTTTAATAGTAATATTCTTCTATTTCCATGACTCTGCAAGGGAGTGTAAGGCACACTTAAAACTTCAGTAGCCATTGCTAAATCAGAAGCTTAAAAATTTGATCAGGAAAACCAGGCAGACTTCAGAACCAATACTATTATTTATAAACTAGGAAAAAAAATTTCCGCAGTCATTTAATTCAGTAAGCTTTTAATCTCAAGTTTTAGACTCCCCATCAGAAAGTATGACTGGCAATTAGGTATTTCCAGACATATTGCAGACTTTCACTGAAGACTTCCAGCTTTTTATTGAAATGTAAGGTTAGCCACAGTACAGTGGCTCAAATCTACCAACTATCAGTGAGCTTAAACTCTGGCTTTATTTTAGAGACCAGAAATAAAAACAACTTTGCTGAATGGCAGGCAGTCATGAAGGGAATTAGATTGATTCTTTCAGCTTTGTATCTTTGCCAAAAACATGCACGGTACCCTTTGCAGTTCTTGATTCTTTTCTTCTAGCTGTGCTTCCATCTGTCTCAGTCGTTCTTCTATATTGCCATGTCTCTCTTCAGCCTATCAATTTGAAAACAAAAATTAGGATTTGTTGGTTTTGTTGTTGGTTGGTTGGTTGTTTTTTCTTAAGTTTCAAAAGCATAGAAACATTGAAGCACAATAATGTATCTAACATGCTTTGCAAAACTGCCATTTATGGTAATACACAATGCAGAACAAATGCCTTTCTGTCACCAAAAGAACCTACTAAGAGTTCATATGGTAAGTAACAAAATGATGAAGCCTCTCAACCTTAAGCATCATGAATCAACTACTATTTGCAAATGAGCTTGCAACAGCAGAAGTTCATTCAAATCCCCAAGAATTAAAAAAAAATTAAAAAAATCAAAACTAAATGCATTTTCCGCTTTTCCTCACCAGCCTGTATAATGTGACCCCTTGTTAGTAATCATGACAAAGCAGAAAGCAGCAAGCAGAAACAAGGACTAATACACAAATTCTACCTTCCTAAGCTTGGTGGTAAGTTCCAATACTTTAGCATCTTTAGCAGCAGAGTTCCCAGGAGACAAAAGGTCAGACTACAAAAGCCAGTTAGGGACAGGAAAGATATAACAAGGAAAGAAGTGAAACTGAGACTTGAAAAGAACACACACATGCACACTTGAAAAGACTCATTTGTAGTTACTATATATAATTTTTCAGACTTCATTATTCCATTTGCAGCCTTCTAAAAATCTTAATATTAATGAGTACCACTGCTTCTCTCTCTCCCCACATTCCTCACTTGATTAACAGTGGAAGAAATTTGGGGTTCTCCTTCAGAAATAGCTGTTGTTTTAGAAGACTTTATGCCTATTATTAAATGAACTGTAATAAAAAGCAATAATTCAGAGAAACGTCTTCATAATGTAACAGAGCTACCAGAAAACCTGCTCAAGTTCCAAAGACCAAAAATTAAAAAAAATATGAATCAGTGTGTTCAGAGAGATTAACAGAAAATGCAGAAAACAAGCAGCAATATTTTTCTGTAACAAAACCAACACTACGAACAGATTTTGTATAGCAGGACACCAATGGAGAAGAGAGCCTCAAGGACACTGTTCAACTGACTCACCTTTGAAAGTGCTGCAACTCTCTGTGCCAGCTCAGCTTCCACCTCCGGCAAAGTTTCAGCTTTTCTCAAAGTCTGCTGCAGCTTTTGCTCAGCTAGTTCTAGTCGTTCTTGCAATTGCCTGTTTTTATCTTCACTCTACACAGGATTATGATCAGCAGATGTTTAGTGTTAGAATGGTAATTAATTTTCATCAAAGAAGAAGGTAAGGATACAGCTTACTACAGCTATGGAGAACAAACTGTCCAAAACTGGTTTCTCTGGCATTCTCCTCTTCATTACATTAGAGAAGATTTTTCTCCACAATTTTTTTTCTACAGACAATTTTGTGTATTCTGAAAGCAACTGTATCACTAAATGAGTATAGTTACAGTATGGGAAGCAGCACAGAACAAGTTCTGAATTTTCAATGACAAAATTTTTGTAGCTGTGCTACAACTGAGTTCCATCAAGGAAAAAAAAATCCTTCATAATATTATGCATACTACTGCAAAACTTATTTTTATTTAAAGCGTATACAGCTTCTTTTTAAAGTTATACTAAAAGGGACTTCTCTTGTTGACTATAGTTGCCTGGTTTCCTCTAGTTAGAAAGAGACTGGTTAAATAGCCATTTGTAGTTTAAGTTGGACTACTTCACGTCAGGCATATGTCAAATTTCCTCCTACAGTAAGGCTACATTTATTTTTATTATAGTCTATAAAAATCAATACACACTATACATATTTTAAAACTACCTTAGCTTAGAATAATTCTCACACATGAACCGATGCTTGGACACACATATTACTACTTAAAAAATCACAAGTAATACAGGCAATATCATCAAGTGTGCTAAGTGCTCATAACCATTTCATCTCCAGTAGGGAGTGGAGCATCTCCCTTATGAGGATTAGTTGAGGGAGCTCGGTCTCTTTAGCTTGGAGGAGACTGAGGGGTGACCTCATTAATGTTTTTAAATATGTAAAGGGCAAGTGTCAGGAGGAAGGAGCCAGGCTCTTCTCAGTGACAGCCAATGACAGGACAAGGGGCAATGGGAGCAAGCTGGAGCATAGGAGGTTCAATCTGAACAGGAGGAAAAACTCCTTTACTGTGAGGGTGACAGAGCACTGGACCAGGCTCCCCAGAGAGGTTGTGGAGTCTCCTTCTCTGCAGACATTCAAAACCCGTCTGGACGCCTTCCTGTGTGACCTGGTCTGGTGATCCTGCTCTGGCAGGGGGGTTGGACTGGATGAGCTTTCGAGGTCCCTTCCAACTCCTAACATTCTGTGATTGTGTGATTCTGTGATCTTAATTTCCAAGGTAAAACTCTGTACAATGCACTCCACCAGTTACTAAAAAACAATCACTAACAATATCACATTACAGATACTTATCTTCCTAAAAGCAAAGTGCTTTAGTACAGTATCGACATTAATTATTTCCATTAGTTTTATGCTGAGCAAAATGTACTTTATCGTATTTCAAATTACAACCTGTCGATGCATGGAGTCTTTAGTGGCAATTTCATTTTCAAGTTTATCATTGAGGTCATGCACAGATGTAGCTTCACGTTGTGCAGCGAGGTAGCGTTTCTCAAGAGTTGTAATTCTCTCTTCCATGTCTTCCTTTTGGGCTATGGTCTATGCAAGACACAAGACAGAATTTAGAATATAAGGGACAATTATTTAGTGATCTAAGTTGGGGAAAACCCTGCAAACCAAAGTTAATAGTAATAATTAAAAAATCAGATATACTCTTATTTTTCTCAGTTAAAAATAACGAAGTAGAAAGAACAGTCTCACTTAGGCTTACAAGTTCAATGACCTTTCTTTCTTTAAACTCTGCATTCTTAAAACGACCAGTCTTGATTATATTACACCACAGATCTGCTACTTACCTTTTCAATGGCACAAACACAGCAAATCTTTACTTCCTGAGGATGGTCAGAGTGTTCTTGGATTTAACTAAGCCTTTTTATTTAACAAAGCTACGTTACACAGCAATACATAGGACCTTGGGGATTAGTGACTGATCAGTAACAGGAACTTTCAACCACACCACTAAAATTCAAGTGATTCCTCAACCATGTACATCATTAAAATTAAAAAACTTAAACTTCATGAATAAGCTTAGCATTTACGACAATTAACATGTTCTTGAAAAGGTGCTTAAAGTTAACAATGATAAATCTATGATTTATTTGTGAAATACATAATTATTTGTATGTTAATTCTGAAGACAAGTTTCCTTAAGCAACTCACCTTTTCAACAAAAAACAGCACCATCATGCCCTAAACAATTCTTTCTTACCTATCAAACCACAGACATTCAAAAGGCCTAACCGAGCACACTGACTTAAATTCTGTAAAAGCATTTGTGACTACCCAAATTTTGACAGCTTTTCCCTCACCTCTCGTACATCTCTCTGTAACTT
The DNA here is from genome assembly GCF_000695765.1 of Mesitornis unicolor. Classification (NCBI taxonomy): domain Eukaryota; kingdom Metazoa; phylum Chordata; class Aves; order Mesitornithiformes; family Mesitornithidae; genus Mesitornis; species Mesitornis unicolor. The sequence goes on along the minus strand of NW_010161449.1, from coordinate 24,619 downwards.
TGTATTCACTTCTTCAGATTTTATTAAGTCTTTTCTAGCTGTGTCAAGATCTTCTTCCAGCTCTGTTACCCTGCTAGACAAAGCAGTAAGACGTTCTTTCATTTGAGTCTGCTCTTTGTTTTGCTTATCAATGATATCCTGGAGTTCAATCACTTTAGTAAGGTTTTCATCGTGGCATAAAGAACCATCAGAGGATCGCTACAAAAACAGGAAAAAAGAATGTATTTGCATGTTACACAGAAATCTGAAAAACTTACTTACCTTTTAACACCTCACCCCCAAGATAATTTTTATTATTGGATCGATTCCAAAAACTGAAATTGTACTGAGACCTTTTAACTAAATCATCACTCAAAATCTTTTATGGCAGTTTAAAATTGAAATGAATAAAAAAACCAGAAATCAGCTTTAAAAAGTAAATAGCTGTACCTTCCCATTGGTAGTTGGTGTATTTTCTTGCTCATGATTTATATCCAACATCCCATCTGGAACTGTTTTCTTCTGATTATTTTGCTCTTTCAGAATCATTAACTAAAAGAAAAGAAATGTTTATGTACGTATGTTTCAAGTAAATTCCTTTCTCACTAATAAAATAAAGGAACAGCTGCAAACACAAAGGAGCAAAACAACAATGACCAATTCTTCTTCAAGGTGTGTATTAATAAAATACAGCACAGGCACTCAAAAACTTATGCCACTGCAAGCCACTCTTATTTTAAAGCCACCAGAAATCTTTTTGTTGTTTTGTCTGGGGTTTTTTGTTTGGGCACGGGGCTGGGCTTTGGTGGGCTTTCTTTGGATTTGTTTTTGTTTGCTTTTTTTTTTAATATATTTTTTGTGGGTGCATTTTTGGTGGAGTTTTTGTTTGTTTGTTTTCTTTCCTGCTCTTTCAAAGTGACTAAATTAAAAACTATAGTTATCCCATTTAGAAAAAGAAAAAAAATAATAAAAAAACCAAAGTGAAAATGAACTCTAACTGAATAAATTACTGTGTACAAACATTGACTAAAACATCCACAATGTATACATGAAGACTTCTTTTAAAAAACCTACCTCTTTATGTGTAGTACCTAGTTCTTCTTCCAACAAGCTACATCTTTCAAGTGCTACTCGTAACCTTTCCCTTACCTGAAAGGGTAATTTGGAAGAATTGGAAATAATTCAAATTAAAAAGAAATCAATGTCACGTATTGTCATGCTGGTATCACTCATTCAGACAGTAAACAACACTAGTTCCACCATCTTCAGTAAGTATTAATTACAACATATGCTATAAAAAACCTTCCAGAGAAACAATGCATATCTTAAAATCCATCTTTTCTTTTTTTTGTAATAAGCAAATCATATTTCAACATGTCCTATACATTTAGGCAAGAATTTAAACATACCCAGAATTTGCCAATCCTTTTGCAAGGCACAGAATGTGTATGTTTTAGGTTATTTACAACAAGGAAGAAGAGACAGAATTCTGCTTGAAAAATTTTGCCAAACTTTACAGAGAAGGTTCACAAAAGTCAGGCAAACTATGAGTTGGCAGCAAAATTCACAGTAAGCTTTACCACTTGCATTTCCTGTTGCCAACACCAGGCACAACTGAAGGACGGAGTTCCTTTAATTTGGTTTTATTTTATAACAGTGTAAGCAGATTCCTCTCCTCCTGTTCTCTCTCCAGTACTTTTCTTGTACTACATAATCAAAAGGCTAGATCCTGATATCATACATGTAAGCAAATGTATGTTTTCCTACAACAAATATACTGCCCCTGAACCATGCTTGGTTTAAAGGAGCACAGTTAATGAAGTACTAGAATAAACTACAGCACCTTTCTTTAATGCAGCATATTAATTTAGCACGGCAGTTAGTACTGCAGTTACAGAAAAGCCACTGTATTAATACAGAGAAAAGTTCAGAGAACCCAACTTGCACAACTTTAGTACAAATAACTGCATGGTCCACACACAAGAAAGAGGGCACAGGATGAGATGATGTTAGCTGCTATATTTTATTACCTTTTCATCAAGGGCTTTATGGTGTTCAAATAAAGATTTTAGTGCTTTGAGAACTTCTACTTCACTAGAAACGCCTGCTGGAGACTGAGCTTGTCTCTTCACAACAGTCATTCTGAGAGATCGCTCATGCCTGGAGACAAGACACTCCAAATGTTCCAGTAATAGCTAAAACAAAAAAAAAGGAAGAATGTTTATTCCTGTTCTGCACAGCCACAGAAAACTCTGGCTCCTAAAACATTTATTTTTGAGTTCTAAACTTCAAATCTGAGCGCCGACAACTACTGCATCAAGCATAAGGACCCGGTTTTAACATTTCACTCGTGCTGCAAGTGCTATCAGAGCTAATGCATTTCCTACCTCTCCCTTCAAGCCTAGCTTTTGAATGAGGTTTCTACTTAGCCAGGTCTTCTCGGTTCCGCCAACAACCTGAGGAACCGCATGCCTGTCAGAAGGATACACATAGGAAATGCTCCGAATTAGAGAGCAACTGTTCTGCTGGCAGCAGTGTAAGCTGCTGGAACAGATCACTACAGCTTGCTTACCCTATTCTGCTGATGTTAGGTGTTACATGATTGCAAAACTTTAACAAGAAAGCTGAAGGACAGATAGCAGTGCAGTCTTACAAGCTTTTCCTGATTCTGTACAGCAGTATTTGGAGCTGTGCATAAGCTTCCAAACTTTCTTAATCCACACATGTTCAAACTTTCAGGGAGATTCATGTGCAAATATAAGGGAAAAAATACTTTCAGCTTTTAAAATTCAACATTCAATGTTTTTTTCCATGTAGTTGGGTGCTTTAACAATTATTATCTTAGAGAAGTCAAGGAACTAACCCTTGTATTATTTCTTTCTGCTTTCAGTTCAGCAATTTCTTCTTCCCTTTCAAGCAGCTGCTCCCTGCATACATTTAGCTCTTTCGTAAGTGCTGCAAATTCCTGAAATAAACCAGACAGAAATACAAGCACATCAAATATCAGGATATAGCGAGAGCGGATTCATATGAACACTTGACATGATTTCTTGAAGTATTCATTTCAGATGTTTAAAGCCAATACAGCTGTATTAGTCATGCTAAGCAGACTCAAGTTCAAACACTTAAGACTGTTACACTGTCAAATGTAAAGACAAAAGATGTTTTGACCAGTACTTTGGAGAACTCATTTCTCTCTCAAGGCAATTTTCTGAATTGGGGGGTACTTGATAAGCAAAGGGAAAAAAAAACCCTATTTGTAATGCATTTCGTTACTGTTTCAAAAAGTTGTTGCTTGGTTTCTTTAAATGACTGCTGAGGGAAACATGAAAAAACCAGAGCACTAAGCAAAAACAGAAACCAGTAAAACATGACAAATTTCAAGTCAGTATTTAATTGTGAGAGGCAATGCATAACCCCAGCATCTACCAGAATACACAGGTTATTTCTTCATAGTAATAGAGCATCCGTGAAGCTACGCTCAGACCTTTACAGCTATTTAGCTACTTAAGCTACATACAGGGGTTTCATTTATAACCACTTTCAAATCTCACAGAACAGAACTGAATCAGCCTTTCCCTTATAGTTTTGCTAGAAATCTCTAAGGATGACACTCGGAGTTTTCTAGAGGCTGACTCCTTGGGCTCAAAGCCCTCAAGCCAAATTTCCCTTCAAATTCAATAAAGTTTTCACCAAACAAAACTGAACCAAAGTGAAATACTACAGTGAAAAGTCATCAAGGAATAGGAATTAAACTTACAGCAGTTAATGCATGTTTATTTGAACATTTTTGAACACAGATTAGTCAAATTTATAGAATATATTTCTAAATTTTTGAGTTTCTGCCAGGAAGACAGGATTGTACTGAATATCTGAAAGAACCACTACATCCTAAACTATTTCCACTCCATCAACAGCCTCACTAAAAATACTCAACATAAAAGGCATTTAAACTTTGTCAACTCAGTGAGCATACTCTGGACAGAATTAAAGATACAACTATACACCACACTTATAAGCAAATATTGAGCCTAACCGTATCTACTTAGACAAAATTTAAGTTGTAATCTGAACCACATTAGAAATTTTATTAACAGTAAGCATGAATGTGAACAGGTCCCTGCTTTAGAAGGGAGCCTTGTAGGAAATGCAACTTAGGATGTGAAAATAAACACACATCAGTCACTCCAACAGCCAGGGAACACCTCAGAAGCACTTGTATAAGAAAACATTGAAATGCTAGTAAATAAGTCTTCCCTATTGTCCAATAAGGAAAGCACTCTAATAAACAAGAGTCATGTCTGATAAACAGTAGATCAGTACAACTGAACTCGCAATGATCAAGACAAGATGAACACGACAAATGGGCAATTAAGAGCAGCACACTGTGGAAACAAATGTGTACACAAATGCCACTTCTTTAAAGTTTTCCAAACTCTGCAAAACATACTGCTTAATAGACAACAGCTTCCTATCAAGTAAAAGCTTAAGGTGGAGCTAGCTGTTTTACAGTACAATTCAGAGAGACAGAAAACACATGCTTTTGTTTGCTTTTGCAAAACAAAACCATCGACTAATTCTACTAGCACATCTGCAAAGTCTAACATGCAGCTGAAGTAAGCAGACATAGTCAAGAGGCACTGCCTGCAAACTCCAAGATTAATTTGGTAAACTCTGTTCTAAAACTTGCATGTAACTGAAAAGAAAAAACTTTGCACAACATGCACCTACAGTGAACTCCTTTAGAATTATTAATGTATTAGGCTTTTAAAGGTTGCTGTGAAAAAGAGAGTAATGCCACCATCACAGATGCAGAATCCCTCTTCCTAAATAGAAATAGTCTCATTGGAAAAAAGATTCAGTATAGTCCCTCTACTTAACCAGAAAATTACTGCAAAAAAAGTCTTAATTTCTTTTCCTTTTTCAATTGCTAAAGCAAAAAAATTCTTTAACATACTTAATTATGCTCACAAGTATTTCACTGCAGTATTTCATTTGCATCCTTAAAAAAAACCTGGCCTATGATTTTCAAGTAAAAATCCTTATTAAAACAACCTGGTCTGAAAATGTAGCTACTGGAACTTTTAAACACACAAAACAAACTATAAAATATTCCTGAGAGCAAGGTAAACCAAGAAAGAAAAAAAATCTTACTTCAAACTTCACGAGAGCTGATGGAAAAAATGACTATTATGAGCGTTCCCTGCAGAACATTAACTCATGTCCAAACTCTTCCTGTACCTTCAACATCCCACCTGCGGGAACTTCCAAGACTCCCAGGTGTACATCCCTTTTGGTCAGATACAAGCTTAGGTAAACCAGAACGCAGTTCTAAAGTTGCAGCTCTTCACAGGCCTTCCCTACTTATCTTTATGTATTTGATAATGAAGTACTACTGAAATTATTAAGAGTACTAATAGACCCAAAATATTCACGAGAGCTTGATATAAACTTGTTTTCTTGGTGGTATTTTTGAGCCTTTCAAAATAATTTTAAGAACCTTCAAAATGCCGACATCAAAATTCACAAGCATTGACATTACAAAATTCTTCAAAGGACACTGGACTGGCATGGAACATTCTCTGTTTTTCCAGTCTCTACCTCAAGTCTCAAGAGCAGGATCAAAAAAAACCACCAAACAATAAACACTACCATTGTTTTGTCATAGTTTCTCAAGTTAAAATCACTGTATAGCATTAGTATATATTTTCTTATCTAAGACATCTATAAGCATCTTCTGTAAAACAGCTGTATGTTTGAAAGGAAGTCTATTCATTCTTCAAGTGATTGTAGCACACACAGTTCTATTCCATTGCATACTTCAGTGCAAATACAAATTGTAGCACACACAGATCATAATTATGACCATCATGCTGTCAGATGACCCAAAAAAGAAACTCAGACAGGAATTTATATTGCTGCTGCATAAACAGACTGACACGGATTTCTGCCATTGCATAATACCTCCATTGCTGTTTGTTTTGACAAAATATAGGTGCTTTTGAGTCCCATAAACTGCCTAATAAAAAGCACTTGAATGTCCTTAGTTTCAGTTGGCAGTGCCAAAAGACATGTCCTTTCTAGTTTTAATACTTACCTTCAACAGCAGACAATTTGTGATTTCCTCAAGCAGTTCAAAAGGAGAGAAGCTATTTGCAACTTTATCATTTCCAAAAAGTTCGAGTTGTCTCATAATTTCTTTCTTGACATTAGATGAATGTACAGAAAGAATTAAAGGAAAAAGAAAAAACCTTTCCTACTTTTTTGTAATTAAGAAGACTGAGAACATCTAATGAAATTCTGCTCCGCTTCTGGTTGCTATCAAAATAAATACCCAACTCTGAGGACTGAAAAGAATGGGACTCGGAGTAAGAACTTTAAGGCACTTTCAAGAATCAGTCAGAGAGTGCTAAATATACTAGGTAACTAACTCCTGTTGACTAGAATGTACTGAGAAACATCCATACTCTACACTAAACTGAAATGTTTACTGAAATAAAGTAACTTTCTGAATGAACGGAATCATTCCAAATATAACACCCTTGCTGCCAGGAATAAATACTCTCAACAAAAAGCTAAACTGAGCAAGTTTGATGTTGCTCAGTAATACATTTTCTGTTTTGTTGGGGTTTTTTTTTGTCCACAAACTCCACGATTTTTTGAAGCAGCAATATTTCTTCTGCATCAACCTTCAGAACTGACCTTCAACTTCTAGTATTTTAGAGGCCACACCACAAACATCCTTCCAGAAGTTGGATCAACAAGTGTCTGGTTGTCAAGCCCATACATTTCTGATATCTGAGCTGGCAGCTACTTGGTTACCTGTGAGATCTCAGTCCAGGAACATTACAGCTTTCAGGGAAAAGGTTCTCTTTGTTTATTACAAGCGTAATTTATAGGTTCAACAGATAGTAACATCACCAACCAATAAATGCTACATGATAGGACAGACAGCATTTAACTTAGGGAAAACTTGAAAGAAACAGAGGTAACCCCTGGAAGTCTGTTAACATAAGCTGTGTATTAAGGATGCTCTACAGATGAAGAACTAAGTTTGCTTGGAATTTGCTCAAGCAAAAAAGTTTATTCCATAATAAAATGCAACACCACTCTTGAGTGCATAAGCAATCACAGATTACAGGTAACAACATGACCAGAAAACCTATAAATGGATGAAAAGAGATAAGAAAAGAAACATTTTAAATGCAAAGAAAGTACTGTTACAAGGGTAAGATGCAACTGCTGCATCTTTACGAACAACTCTACCAGAAATATGCAAGTGGAATGTATCTGTTTTATCTCCAAATAATGTTTTGGTTTACTGTTAACATTCTGTTCTGTAGTCTGCACATCAAACAAACCACTCAAAAAACTGAGAAGCTGAAGAGAGCACGCGAAGAAAATCTGGGGAAAGTGGAGGCCATCAGAGATGAGAAACCAATGGAATCTGAGATAAGTTTCCATCGTGTTATTTACACTACATATAAACCACAATTATTCCAAATGATGCATGCATGAAAATGACAAATAGCCTTAAAACAGTCAAGGAAAACCTAAATATCTAAGCTTAACAGGGTATTTCATAGCCACTTCATTCTAAACCTTAGGGTTATAGGTAGCATGCACTGACCAATAACCGCAATGTATTTGGAAGTTCCTAGCAAGCAAATTTTTGTACCTATTAAGTCACACCAGTTCAGTTTGGTTTATTTAAGCGAACAGTCAGAATTGTGAATTAGTTCAAGGGTATGTACAGTTGAAACCGTGAAAAGAATTAAAGTTTTAATCATTAAATCCAGCCTTCCAAGAAACCATACGCACTTTAACAACAAGAAATCCAGAAGAAACAAAAAACACCACAAATTGTGCTTTGCCTGTTCTGCGTAATAAATCAGATTGCTTTCAACCTTTCCATGTCTCTGGCATGTACTAATGGGAAAGAGAAAAATCAGTCTAGAGCATGACAAGAAAAATATTTTGGTTTTCACCTAGTGAAATTAATTTCCAGTAAGTATCAAGCAGTCTGGATTTTCTAACCTGCAAATATAAAACTTTTATCAAGCATTAATAGAATCGGTTCTGTGAAATACGTTTATCTTTCATTCTCAAAAACCCCAACGACTTCAAGTATTTTCCTACATTCTTTTTTAAGTAACATTAAAACATGGTTATGTCAAACTCTTGCATTTCAGAGCATTTAAAGGGTTTTCAAGCTCAAAGTAGCTGTTTCTCCAACTACAGCTAACTACTCACAAGAGCGAGAATACACTGTAGCTTATAATACAATTAATGTATCGATCTCCTTTCCTATTTCGCCTTATGCATAAGATGTTTTATAACTCAAAAGACCACTACCAAAACACTGGAGTAGATTTCTTTACTATTAAAAACATTCTCACATTCCAACTAGTGGCTTTGCAAAAGTTTAAAACATTTAATACCACCTTTGGTTACCTCTCAGAAGTTTGTGTATTCCTTGACTCAAAAAACACGCCTTTCTTTTCTCTAGCAAAAACTGTAACACTGCATGAAAACACTCGGGTGAATACTGATCCCAATTGACACTCTGTAAGTCACCTTTTATCATTCCAGCTCTCTTTTTTTTTTCATACAGTATTCTTCAAGCTTACTTCCTGGACTGACCTATCTAGGCTCTGTCATTAACACTGCTCAATCCTAAACAGGCAATTAATTTTTAAAGTGTTTACCGTTGCATAATGTTATTACTCTGGAATGAAACTCACAGTTTCCAGTCCACTTTGGAGCTCAAAGTAGAATCAACTGCCCAGTGTTTGAGAAGCAATGAGCAAGAGAACTCTCAACTCACAGCCAGTAGGCACCAAACATATGCCCAAGAGCAAAATGGAAAAGCTTATAGTATGACCAAGTCTCCATGGTAATAAATAGGTTTCCAGTTACCATTCTGAGTAAGTTGCTTAAATTTATGTGCAGGGTTCACTCAGCCTGAATTACAAAGCCCTAAATCCAGACTGCATTGCTAGGAACTTTCAGGACAACGCTGCTTATTGAAGTGAAAGAAAACAAATGAAGAAGGGTGGTACTTGGCAGCTTTGCAAGACGAATGCAGAAGTAACAGGAAAAGGGAGATGGAAACACATCAGTTCCATGTTCTCCCTCCTGTAGTTTCCCCTCCCTGATCTAATACATTTCTGATAGACATTTCCTATTTGGGGCAGGGCGGGGGGAGGTAAAAGTACCAGAATCCAAAATGTGGCTGGATCCAGCCTCCCACTGCTTAAAGGATCAGAGGTCTTCCTTCCACCACACTAATCAACACTCAAACTTCATACACACTACAGAACTGTTTGGAAAGTGAGCCTGTAAGCCCTAGTACAGAGCAAAGCACAGGTCAAAGGCAGGTGAACAAGAGCTCTCTACCTTCAAATCATTAACTACAACCTGTATAAACCACCCAGACTACCAAAATCATTACCGCTTACACTCTTGCATTTAATTTTCTCTAAACCCAGCAAAACAGTGCTGCTATATATACAAGACTAGGGGCAAAACTGTATCTTTGTGCATCCCTGGAGAGCCAACAATCACCAATTATAGACTGTACTTTGCACTGCAGAGTACACATGTCAATCTCTGAGCATCTTCCAAGCTCTCCCATTAATTATACCTACATACAACACAGGGAATTCAACAGTCACATATGCAACAAATGATTTCTACAAAAAAAGTTGCCGCAAGTCAAAACTAAGCCCCAGCTGCATCCTCTTTTCTTCAGTGCTAAACCAACCTCTTTTTATGTCTGTGAAATTAAGGAAAGAGAACATGAAGTAGTTTAAATAAGTCAGAGAATTTCATTCAGTTACTTCTCTTTAGGTCTAACAACTTCCAGTTTGCTAAGCATCTTCCGTTGGGAAATGAGCCTTGCGATCATTGAAAGATTAAGAATCCATCATTTCTCCAAGTAGTTTGTTAATCTTTTCATCAATCTTAACAAATCATTGCCAGCATCTGAGGCTTGTTCAAAGTATGGTAGATCACACAGGGTATATTTTCAGATAACCCAGAGTGGACACAACCCATTTTTACCACAGCCTTTTTAACACAGACTTTTAAACTGCTTTTAAGGCTACAGATGTGCATCAAAGATTATGTATCAAACCAGTGAACTATACCGAAGTACTGCCCTTTGCAGGCTTCTCCCTGCCCCTCCAAAGGTTTTCTCTAAATAGCCAACTGGGGAAGAAACCCTGCAACTTAACAGCATGCCCAGAGGATTAACAAGAAATAAAAAAACTGAACACTAACTAGAAACAACAGCTTCTAGTTTTAAGCTATTTTCTTCTCTTATCTTTGTAGAATACTTCTTAAAAAGTTGACCCTACTCAGGTCAATCTTCTGAGTAAGGAAGTCCAGAAGCAGAACCATTACAAGAGCTGTAAGATAAAAGCTGCCTAGCAGCAAGCATAGGAAAAATACGGAAGAGCTCTTCAGACTTGCATGAAACTTAGCATCATATTATTCATACGCAGCAGTGGCAGAAAGCCTTCTTCCATCACACGGCTAGAATCTTTTCCTTGCGGTGGTTATGCAGAGTTCCACCTTAGCTGCTCCTGGATGTACAGGAATACGTACCCTGAAAGGGCAGATATGGCACAGAAGTATTCAAAACCATACCAAGCTGGTTCAACTTGGAAAAAATGTACAAGATCAGCTAAAATGTGTATTAGGTAAACTGTAGTCATCATTGAAAAACTGGATCTTCAAGTTGGGATGTGTCTAGCTACGTCACACAGAACTGTGTCTGCTGAGACTGGTCAATGCAAGAGTAAGCCCTTCCAATACTCCACCAATCCAACTGCCAATACTGCAGAAGAATAGTTTACCTTAAGACAGAAATAAGTTTGCAGTACGCAGGGGGAGGAGGGGTGGTGGTGGTGGAAAAACAAATGCCTCTTAGTTACACTCTGAACCAGTAAATTCAAAGGGTTTCGCAATGTGAATTACCACATTCCTGCACCCCTAGCCTAGTCTATTTTGATTAGTAACTAATACAGTAAGCAGCAGCACAACTTCTTAGTTGTAGCTTTAGGCATCTCCATTTTTGGAGTCCATGTCAGTGAAGAAACCCACCCACACCCATACCCACTATGGCAATAGGAGAATACAGTTGCACTTAATTAAAGAGGAAGAATCTTGCATTACCAGTTTGACAAGGTATGGGACAAAACCAGTCTCCATCTTTAATATGGCACTGTAGAGATTCCATTGAAGTTTTTCCTCTCCACATTAAGCTGGTCAAGATTTCCCGGGATCCCATAAAAGATTTCATAGCATACACAGTTCCTCAAAAATGCTGAACTATAAAACAACTGCAACATATGCTGAGAAAATTTAACAAGTTCAGTATTTTTCCTGGGACCTCTAATTATGGAGGTTTAGCAGCTACTACAAAAGATATAGCAAGATCTTTTCAGTTGTAAGCAGCGCTCAACTGTCAGCTTCTTTGGGAAACAAAAAAGAAAAGTATTTTTCTGTATATCAACTCTAAACATACTGCACTCAAAAAATTGCACAATTCTGGCTCAGCTGACTTTTCATATTAAATTCCTATGGTTTTTATGAACTAAAAATTGTTTAATCCTAAACACTGAGTTCTAGCATGTTTAAAAAATTAATCTTCACATGACTAACACTTCACTTTTTTTGGAAATAAGACCCAGGACAAGATCCGTCACGCATGATTATTTCAGTGACAAGACACTTCTGCTGGCAAAAACTGTAAGCAGCAGCTGAGGCACTGCCCTGCCCTGCTCTAATCATTCATCTCAGCCTCTGGTTGTCAGGCTGAGTTCTGTGGCTAGTAGTTGTAAAGTACTTTTTTCACATTACGGTAGAAGGGTGTGCTTGGGAATATCTGAATAAGGCTGGCCAAGCCACCCCATTAAACAAGCATCAACTTGTACTCCCCCCTCAGTGCTTTCCTATTATATTTTTTTTTCTGCCAAGTGATGAACACTTCACTCTTCTAATTTCAAACTTGTTTAAGCAAGTAATACTCAATGAGGACATTTTTTAGGAAATTCGACTTACAGGCTCTTTACATTTTATTTTTCTGTTTCTTTGTACTCTTATCAGCTCAGTTTACACGCTAAGTGAATTTACTGGGCTAACTGAAGCTAAGTATATCCAAATCTGCAATATTCAGAAAAAATGCAACTGGACCGTTCCTGGGGAAAGTTGTTCCATTTTTACAAATAAAGGCAACTCTAATGCCCATGTAAAAAAAAAAAAAATATAGTTTCAGATCTTACAACAGACGAGTCTGCTATTTAAATACAGAAAAACATAACTCAGTAACATAAATTGTCAAAGAGTTGTTTCATGGGGGAGGGGAGTGTTAAGCTTTTCTTAATGTTCAAAGTAATTTTTTACCTGCCACAAAAGATATCCATAATCCACAGTGCCAAAATTCATAACTACCTGAACCAAGAAGCATGTTACATCACAGAACAAAACCAGGGATGTGAGTAACACTAAAAAGGGCAGAGAAGGAAAAAGAAAAAAGAAAAAAGAAAAAAAAAAGGACGAGGACAGTCTGTTAATACGCTGTAACCAGAAATAAATGTTGGAGAAAAAGATGGACTGGTGAGGAACCTGGTCTGAGGAAGAGAAGAAGCTCCTTTTCCACACTGGGCTACAAACAAGGCAAAGATGATGCAACTGGGAAACCCTGTAGCCTTCTGCTTAGTCGAGAGAAAAGGCATGCTGGGCCTGTTTCTCCTCTACCTCCCAGGATTTAACCTTTGATAACCATCACACAAAATACAGAAGAGCATTATGCAGTCCCTAAAGTCCACAGTTCCAACAAAGGATCAGAGTGACACCAATGTAAGTATCAGCACAAGTTACAGGAAGGGAAAAGGACAGCTTCTTTCCTGCATGGACAAGCAGCAAGAGCTAAAATCCTAAAAAGCTTTTTCATTCCCACTTTACATGAGGTAAAGTAATTCCAAATTTCTTAAAACAAAGGTTCAGCTTTGGGAAGATAAAGTTGCTGAATCACACCCTCAAGAGACATTCTGAAAACTCAAACTGCATGTTCTACAAGAAATAAATTACCAGATGCACCTGCCTCGTGTTCTTCAACACAAAGCTCAAAGAACGTTATGACCTTCCAAGCCTTTTCCCATGAATTACAGAAAGGTGGTAACAGTGCATAAAAAATATATTACTCAGGAATAAAAGAAAGAAAAAAAAAAATCAGTGCTGTTCTGAAGCATCTTTTAGTCATTCACCCAAATGTATTATGTCAAAGAGAGAGCTTTGAGGAGGTATTCAGAAGTTAGAAGTTTACCTAAGACACACAAACATACAAAAAGCCCAACCAGATTTACCCATACATCCAGGACTGCCCCCATACATGCTCTTCTGCTCCAGTCTTGGTCTCTCGGGTGTAGTCATCCCTTATACCCATAATTAGATTATCTGAAAAACTTTTACTGCTACAAGTAACTCTGAACAAGAGAATCCCATTTAAATTTTTAAATAACCTTTGATGTGGGTCAAAAGTTTTTTATTTCTGGCTTTCCAAATTAAAACACAAAAGGTAGCCTATGTCTTAAATCCTAGTAGAAGCAAGAGATTCAAGTGTGATACGTCAGTTAGGACTTTAAATACAATACACAGCAAAACCTTAAAGAACATAAAAATAAAATAGAAAAAGAGTAAATCCATGAGTCTTACTCAAGGACAAACTACAGTGAAATGTGCAACTAGTAACTGAATTTAAGTCCAGTATTATTCACTGAGGTAAACAGAGACCCATAAACCCCACCATGTCACAGAGCACCATTTCAGCGAGCAGATTCCCCATTTACAGATAGGGGTGCAAAGAAAAGGAAAGTTTTGACTGTGACATTCTATCGGCAAATGTACACACTGCTAAATTATTTTTGTGACGGGCTTAAATAAGACATTTGAGAATCCACAACTCAAACCTACAAATCCACAACTTAAACCCTGCCATTGATCAAGCCGAAGTCCTTCCAGATGTATACAGCAGACTTCCCTTTTCGCTCATTTTTTCAAAAATCATTTTTATTTACTCACTGAGAAGGTTTTCCTGTCAAGTATTCTGTGAAGCACACAATCAAACAAACAAGCAATTCCACTTTCAGATCTCTCTCTCTCCTTTTTCAGTGGCTTCTTTCATGATTGCACTTGAAAATTCAGAAATAGGACTAAAACAGCTTAATAAAATTGGTTCCTATTTACTGAGGTAACCACAGATCCAGTACCATTAATATAACAGGAATTTACGATCCTCTTTATTGATTAAGTCCTCTGCACATTAGAGGAAGTTTTAGCTTTTACACCAAGGATTTGAGTAGCCAAAATTCCTTTCCAAGTCATTCAAAACAAACACCATTTCTCATTACAGGAAATTGTCAATGTTGAGACGACAAAGATTAATAAACTTCATCAACTGCAAGGTAGTTTCTTTACACGGACACTCATAGTTAGATCTTTCAGCTACACACTGAGCCAGTCTAAACTTCATACAGGTCAACACAAAAATTCTTTGTTTAAAATGCAGGTGGCTTTCGGTTTTTCGGGGGGCGGGGGGGTGTTTTTGTTGGGTTTGGTTTTTTTAAACTATATAAATTATTCAGCTACCTAAGCTTATATAAATACATCTTTATACTGTGCCCTATTCTGTAGATCTGAGGTGTGAAAAAAAATAAATCTCACTTCTTTCAACAGAAAAGAGTTTATTAAGCCGTGGTCAACATTCTTTGCTCATTTTTACCAGATATTCTACCCTGCACTTCTTTATAAAAGGTAAATACACATTTAAAAACAATGTTTCCTTGCACTTAAACTGAACAGAACCAAATTTGCATATGCATTTATATGGGAGGTATGATTAAAAAAAAAGCAAGCACTGTGCTGCAGAATATTTCTAGACAATTAGATGGGATACAGAATTAGTATATAGTAGATATATATATATCTACTATATACAGTAGATACCAGACTCTACCATGTACTAGCAATAGCAGTAAAGCACAACACAGCATGGCTCAGAGCATATCCAAATAGAGACTACTGTTCAATGGAGCAGGGGGAAGAAAATAAAGTAAGGAAAAAAAAGGCTGTCCACTTTCTTATCACAACAAGGAGCAAACACTTATTTTTCAAGTGGAAGTTCATTTTAATCCCCAACAAAACTTGAAGGATATGCACATCAAATTTTTCAAGCTTTTTTCCACATGGCTCTTGTGTAAGATCTGCCCTGAAAATATCTAATTATGCTTAATACTGGTAGTGTAAGGATCTGTTCATTAAGGAATCCTGGAACACTTCATAGAATTTCTAAAAAAAAAAAAAAAGACTATATTTCTGAACATTTGCATTTCTAAAGGCATAGCAATAAATCATATGAACGACAGGAAAAGATATGTTGACTGTTCTTATCCATATGTACCCATCAAAAGTCACAGTATATTTCAGATGTGACCAAAATTACATTCTTTAAGATTCTCACTACCATGCTCAAAAAAATGTATCCCGAGTAGACATGAACATAAACATAAGAGTAAAATTCAAGGCTAGCCACTGTGGAATAGCAGAATTAAGCAACAAAATGTCTCTTCCTAAAAATAATGCTACAGCTCTAGCCACTGCAGGAACAGGCCACAAAGCCTCGTCGTGCCAATCAGAAGAAAAGGAGCTGATTATCAGTAGAGTTTATATGAAACCCAAGGTAAAGTCTGAAATAGATAAAAGTCATAGGCAAAAAACAAGTTAACCAACCATTCACATCGATTTACAGAGAACCTAAAAGGAAAACAACACATCAGAACGAAACCAAGCATTAACTTTAGAAAGTATTGCAATCACACTACTCCTCCAATTCTGAATGCATGGACTAGGAGAGTAATCTCCTCCAGTGACCTACAGAGAAGGACTCAGCTCCCTACACAATTATCTGGAATTTACAAAATGCAGAAACGGTATTTCCATACATTTCTGTTAAAGTCCAGTTGGATAAAAAACTTCACTCCACTCAACAGCAAAATAAAAATTCTTTCAGCCTGGAGAATGTGAAAACATTTTTCCTGGCAAGAATTGCCACACGCTTCTCTGTTTACACTTGAATTCACAGGCAGACTTAACAAAAAATACACCTGGAAAGTTATGAACACCTAGATTACTTGACACACACAATGCAAACTTATCCCTTCTCTGTATTTGTACCTTGAGATCCATATGCACTAGAGATTATGGTATTTTCTAATATATGTCAACAGATACTTGTCAGCCTTACAGACTTAAAGTGACTTAAGCTGCCTAAATTGCTAAAAGCAGCTTACCTGATGACTTCTATCATATTCCTTTAAAGAAGGAAAATTTTTAAAAAAGCAAAATTAAGTTAAAGTGTATTGATTGAGTATATTTTTAATATGTGTGTGTGTATATATATAGTATTAATTGAGTATATATATATATAGTTAAAGTATATTAATTGAGCACTGGGATGCAGTGCTAACTTAGGAAGTACAAAAATCAAAATTACCGATAGACAACTAAAATGTTCTCTCTAAAAACAATGTTGTTAGAGAACTTGACTTAACTACAAGGGATCTACATATGTTAACACAAAATATGTACTCTTAATTCTAAGATCACAGAATCGCTCGGTTGGAAAAGCCCTCTGAGATCATCATGTCCAACCGTTCCTGTCTACCCCCTAAACCATATCCTTAAGTACCTCGTCTACCCGCTCTTTAAATACATCCAGGGATGGTGACTCCACCACCTCCCTGGGCAGCCTGTTCCAGCTTCTGACAACCCTCTCAGTAAAGAACTTCCTCCTTGTCTCTAACCTGAACCTCCCTTGGCACAGCTTGGTGCCGTTTCCCCTTGTTCTATCCTCCATCACCTGGGAGAAGAGACCAGCACCCACCTCTCTACAACCTCCCTTGAGGCAGTTGTAGGTGGTGATGAGGTCTCCCCTCAGCCTTCTCTTCTCCAGGCTAAACAAGCCCAGTTCCCTCAGCCGCTTCTCATAAGATCAAATCCTATAGGAAGTAAAACCAACATCCATCTCTCCTAAATAAATACCAGAAAAGAGAAACTCAAGTCACACACCAGTGGCTGTTAAAACACTAAGAACCTGTAAGGGGTGGGGGGAAAATGTGGTTTTAATTCATGTTTATTGAAGAATTTCTTTTTTTTTCCTTAACATCCAGATGGAAATTGCAATTATGTAGCCACACTGAATCTTTACGTCTTGCTAACAAACATCTTCAAAAGAGACTTTAGTTACATTATTTAAAAGAACAGAGGAAAAATACAAGGGCTTGCAGATGAAGAATTCTCAAAATACCAAAATAAACACTACCTGGTGTACCAGAGGCTACAGTCAAGTTAGCATAGCTGAGTATGTGAAGTTCACCTGGTTTAAATACACCATACATTTTTAAAACAGCTTGATTATAGCACTTTTCACCCAAGCTTATATCCAGCCTGTTTGTTAGACTGCAAGTTAGCCTACAACACACCAAACAGTAATAAAGCCATTATCAAGACATTTGTACATAGTAACAGAAAAGTAAGAAAAAATAATCACTAGCTCATCTTTCAAGGCTACATCCACAAATCACGACTGAAAACAAACAGAAAGCATTTCTGGGAAGTCACTAAAACATTCTTCCTACAAATAAACTACCAAAAATAAAAACAATCGGTTTAGACTTCATAAAATCTTCTTATTAAAGGGACTGATGGGACATCATAACAGCACTAAAGTTCACCAAAGGCGGCTTTCATTCTAAATTTAATCTAGCTAAAATGTCTATTTGTAATAAAGATAACCTAAATTTAAGTACAGTATAAACAGCAAGTTGCTAACAATAGGCAAGCAGATGTCTGCTGGGGAGGGGTGGGATGTTTCAATAAACAAATTCACCCAAATGTATTTAAATGAGAAACAAAGAAGTCAGAACAAATGCTAGAGACTTGGCCCTCAAACTCCAACATATTGTTGAAGTGTAGCTACTCCTCTTTTGACCCCATCATAGAGCACACCTCCAGGTAACTTCCTATTCTGAAGGTTTTGGACAAAAGTTGTGTTACTATGCCTTGCAGAGAAAGAAATGTTAGGGAAGTTGAGGTTTACTGATACTGTCATTGAGGAATTCTGAACATTAACTCCTATCTCCAGCTGACTTCAAAGTAGTGTAGATAAAGACAAATCTGTCCAGTAATTTACTAACAGTAAGAGCCAAGTAAGATTTAGCAACCGAAACTCAACATAGACAAGACTAAAATTACAGCTGTCTGAAAAAACAAAGGAAAGTCACGTTCATCTCTGCTGTCAGAATGGGATGACAGAAACAGAGGCCGTCTGCTCTGACATACATTTGCACATCTGAAATCCTTTCGCATCTCTTACTCCTGGCCACATGGTGCTCTGCCGAGATTCATGTCTTTCATTTAGAAGTCAGTACCACATCTTGCTAAAGTAAGAAGTACAAGCTATGTCAGCTCAAGGCTGAACAGTTATGAATACTGTAAATGCAGTGACACAAAATGCTAAGGAAATTTCAGTTGCTGCAAAGTTTGGCAAGCCCTCTCCTTAATGTACTCTCTGCAACTGTGTTCTTCATATCCCACACAATCTAAAAGCTCATTTCTACATCTATGACATCCTGTATTACTTAAAGCTTGTCTGGAAGAAATCCAAATAACACCACTATTAAAATGGCAGCTAAATCCTTACGTTCATCATTACAAAACAGCACACGGGCAGTCTTCAGACCAAGCGTTTAGATATTTCTCACATGTGAGACATCAAACAGCATCTCTGAGACTGTCTAAGGAGCATCATTCTACAGAGACAGACCTGAACTTTATTGAATTCAAATATGAATGGATACACACTATTTTTAATTCAAGTGTGCAGTAGTGATAAATATTTCCCATAGCTAGAATGCAACAAAAGACAGCCTGCTGGAGACGCAAGTTAAAACGGGCAACCTAGTAAAGTTGAAGCCAAACCATAATTATAGGCAGCTTTTTTAGTTCCCTCCCCCCACACTTAACTCCACATTACAGCACAGTGCTCTTATTTACACAGATGCACATAGCCTCTAACAAAGTTCTCATCTGCCCCCATACATATATTGCTGAATACTGAAATTCTGAGCGTGACCATCACAAATACAGAAAAAACTCTTTATTTACCTTGCATAGAAATGAAAATAAAGGATTATAAATTTAAGACCAATAGATAAGAAATACAAGATTAAGATGGATCTTAAGAGTGTTGTTGTATTACACAAACCTTGAATTTTGCAGAACACATAGCATAATTCAATCCACTAAGATCATAATTAACTCACAACTGAATGTGTTTACATTTAAAATAACACTTCTCTAAGTTCACAAAGTTAATTTTCATTTTTTCTGTAAAAAATTCTAGGAAGAAAAATCAAATTAAGTTCTTGCAAAGCAATTTGATTTCATCAAGTTCATCTTCCAAGGTCAGATTACAGTTTGACTAGGGTAATCTGTAACAGAAGGTAACTCCCAGAAAACAAAAAGCATTGCCAAGAATCCAGCTATTTTATCAAGACCATGTTGATGTTTTTCATTTCCAGCTGTCCATACAAGAAAAACTTGTCAGTTTTACTCTGAGTAAATGTAACGGATAAAGCACATCTACATTGCTCTTCTCTCTGTGAATCAGACATTCACAGTGAAAGTCTTCTTACTCTAAAGAGCTGTTTCAGGTTTATGTGGGCTAGAACCAATGCCTTTGAACTGCTCACTGACCACCACACTACAAGTACTCTAGAAAAGTCTACCTCTCTGCCACTTCAGAGAATCTGCATCACTCCTGCAGAAAAATGGCATTTACTTTTATAACCTACAACATGCGCAAATACACAAGCGCTGATTTGCTATTTTGTAACTATATGCACACCAGTATGAGCGTCTTCCCTATACACAGAAACTTGGTGAATGCAAGGATTTAAGTACGGGGATGCCATTAGAAATCGAGAGTCCTTATGCTAAAAAGAGAAGTAGTTTTGGTACAGAAGCAATCAATCTGGCACTTCTTTTATACAAGGAGTTTCCATCAGTCATCAGAATGGTCCAACTGGCTGATTTGGCTAAATATTTAAAACAGGACAAGTGTAACCACAAACAATTCAATTCAATATTCTTTAAGCTAAACTACTCCAAAATCAGTTACGAAGAGGTGATACAAGCTACATGCCAAGTCTGAGGGTGAAATAATACATTGGCTACATAAGGACCAGGCAATTCATGCAATTATACCAGTATTTGTGCAACTAGTTAAATTGATCTTCACATCTTTTTCTACTAAATTGAAAACAACTACTATGATAAAAACAATTAAAATGCACACTACTAATTCCCCTTTCCTGAAAAAAATACAATGCAGTTGTCAGTAAATTTAACGTTATCCTGCTTCTACCCCTCCTTGAAATCCACAGCTAAGCAATGGGTCACTTGAGACAGTAGTTCAAAAGAATGCCCACCTTGAAATAATTACCAAAAAAGTTTTAATAATTTCAAATATTACAGCCAGCACAAAGTTTATCTAGTGAATACTTAGTAGAATTAAAAAAACACCACCCACAACCCTCTCATTGTTTCACCTCATCAGAAATTCACATCTGTGAAGTAACTGACTCTTTACCATAACAAGAAAACCTTGTGAAATACAGATTTCTGATTGTAGTAAGAAGAAGAAGATATTTTTGACTTTTGAAAGCACCATCAATTGTCAACTTCCACCGTCATTTGAGCTTAAGCACCACTGAGGACAAAAGTAGCATAGTTTCACACCATTACAACACTATTTTTCAACAGGGATCTACAAAAATCTGCTGTATGTTTATGTAAAATTGCAGTAAAACTTCTCTCTCAACTGAACTATAAGACTTGCCTTCCTACAGATTTCACATGAAACCATAAAACTATGTCATACTTGAAAATGGGATTATTTTTTTTTAACTGTATTAATCTTGTAGAAAGACACAATTACATGTAAGTAGCTTACTGGATTTAGGAAGGAAAGCTGAGAACTGGAAAGGGAAAAGATGTACAGTACAGTTTAGAGCTTGGGTGAGGTATAAAAGTTTACAGATCATGCCATTGGTTAATGGCATCCATTAATGCAGCAGACCTGAAGCAGCAGCTAAAGAGAAGCCATGATTATTATAACAAAAATACAAAGAATTATTTTTGCCTGATTTACTACAAGGAGCAGCAAAGGTTGGAAACTTCTCCTTTCCGATTTCCATCATACCACTGTAACAGAACTAGATTAACATGTATTACCTTTTAGTTTCTACCCCTGAGTAATTGCCAGTACCAATTAACATACGAAGAGTCATACAGTGATTACATTATAATAAGCAGTGGAAACAGAAGGGTTTAAAGCCACTGTTTTAAAGGGTATAAACAGTAACTACAGTATTTATGGATATGTAAACATTTGTAAAGATAATAAGTATTCTTGGAATAACGTATGTAAGTATAACATCATCATTACACACTTGGGACAACAACCAACCATGCTAGAAAGTGTAAGGCTATCAACAGTGAACTGAAAGTGGCCTCTGCTTTGCTTACAACCAAATGCTTTTCAAAGTGTTCAAAGTTCAGTTGTATTCTTTTTAACTTAAACGGATAAAGATCGAGAAGTTCTGCAGACACGCATCACCGTTCCTAACTACACGCTACTGCCCCGCATGCCGTCTGCTGGTGCACTGCATCCTCCAGAATTCACTAATGAGTAACTCTTAGCAAGGCAAAAAACAAACACCCACATCCAAACAAATCCATACTCCCCAAAAGGAACTAAATGAGTTAAATAACACACTTGGACTTCTACACTGCCATGACAACTCAGCATGTATTCACAAGGTAGCATTCTTAAATTTTTCAAGTTTTTCAATCAAAATCCATAATGGTATCAGAACAGTCTGTTTTCTTTCTCAGAATGGCCTATATGTAAATCTTAAGCATATGAATGCATCAGGCAGTTAGAAACATTTGAAAAAATACTAGCAACAGAGAAAGTCCATCAAGTTCTATTAAACAAAAGGATACAGATATATATGACTTCACACTCAGGCTAAGCCAAAAAATGCCAGAAACCAGGAAAGCATGCTGGAGGGAAAGGGCTGTTCCCTGCTTGCACTGCTCTTATACCTTTCTCTAAGTGAGCAAGCACCAGCGGATATTTCAAGAAAGTGCTATGCTAGAATGATCTTCCTCTAACATAACCTGACTTTGCATTAAATTAAATACACAAAAAGCCAACAAAATACCACAAATAACACAAAAATTATTGAAAAATTACTCCTTTCAAAATGTCTGTACCTGTGGAAGTGCAGTGTTGAGCTGTCTCTGCAAGGAATCTCTCTCATGACCAACTTCATGGAGCTTGCCCTGGGTCAATGCCAGCGTCTCCTGAGTTTCTCTTAGTGTTTCCAGAAGGCGATCCCTTTCTTCCAACATGGACACCATTAATTGCTCAAAATGCGAATCAGCATCTGACTGTAACGGGGAACCTGAACCATGGCCTCCATTTCCGCCAGAGGGAATCTCTGCCTCACTGATGGTTGGCATCACCTCACACATCATCTTGAAACAAAATAAGATAAAACAGAGACCATAAATTTAAGTCAAACAAATCTAAACAGGATAAGCAAAGCAACTTTGGATACTACCCATAATACCAAGCTAGCTTTCCCATCATCCCATTAGCATCAGCAAAGGTTACCAACACCTTAGCATTTGCCACTATTTCATTAAGACTGCGGGAGAAAAGGTATACAAACAATTTAATCAAGGCATCACTTCATAATGAGAATCTTTTGACTTCTTGCAAAACCAGATTTTTACAGCTGTGATTTCATTCTAATTGATTTATACTTGTGTTGAGAGTAAACTGCTGCTGAGATCTTTTTAAAAAAATAAAGATAAGGCATGCAGCATGTCACCAAAAATTATACACTTAAACCAGTAACTGATACATGGCATACTTTAAGAATCATTCTCTGCTCCCTCCAACACTTGAAATATACAAAGATAGTATCTAAAACAGCACTTCAAGCTTACGCTGGCTGTCAAAAGTCCATGGTAAGAGTCTATGCTAAATCCAAATAGTCCAGTTCAGGAGACACAAGTGTAAAGGAAGTGTAAAAGAAAAAAAAAAATCATTATGAAGTGGTAGAAACTGTCACTGTGGATAATAAAAGGTAAGCAAAAATATACAATGAACAATGCAAACGTAAATACTGTATTAGTGTTAACCTGGAATAACTTTTAAGAGACCCTAACAGATACGTACAAGAGGCTAATGCATCAATTTTTTTAAAAAGCACGGAAAAAACCCACTAATTACTTCACAGTCTCACTGAAAAAGTAAGACTTCTAAAGTTCTTCAGACAGCCTCTCAACATCGCAAAAATACAAAAACTTAAGGCAAATGAGAAGAAATAGTTCTCTCAACCTCTCAGATACTACCAAGTCTGTTCTCAGTCTTAAATTTTGCACTGGTACCTGAACATTTTAAAGAAAAATTAAACTTATTCTGAACCTTAGAGTGGGACCTCTCAACCCCGTGAAAGACTTGGAACACTCTTCACAACACTTTCATGCATGATTATCATGGGCCCTATATTTTCAACATCACCAAGTTATTTACCTTGCTCAATAAAATCAAAAGGCTTGGAAAACGGGCCCCAGGTTTCCTGCAGTACCAGTTCTTCTCTGTTTTTAGTAATTTTTTGTTACCCTCAAGAACCTTTCAGATTGCAAAGCATCCATTCAGCTCTAGTCCAATGTCTATTTAATCGAAACACCCCATGCACATGAAAACAAATAAACCTGCCAAGAAAATAGCAGATCCAGTAAAAAGCAGCAACAGCTTCAGCTAACCAGCCAAGTCTCCAGAACAGAAGAATGTGAAAATAAACTGTTTCAGCTTCCCATCCCTCTATTAATGGCCCATAGGTCCCACAACAGCTGGGATGGGGGAATCATATGCTGAGGATAAAAAAAATATGTTGTCTGACGCAGTGTTGCAACAAGCTTCAATAGTTCATCGCTCATAAATTCCACTCAGGTCACAATCGCATTATTAAACAGAGTATGGACAGCATGGGAAAACGGCACGAGCTTTCTTGTGAAGGATTTAGAAAAGCCTCCCTTCTTTTCTCTTCTAGTAATTCCAACGGGAGGGTCTCCTTTCAGTTTCCTGGGTCTTGGTTCAAACATTTATAATCCCAAGAGCAAGACGCTGGTACCGCGTTGGAAGGCGAGAAGGCAGACCTGTTGTTTCCTCTGCGTTAGTCCCCCACCCGTTCTCGCCCCGGCCGGTCCCACTGACGATCTCCAGAACCGAGATATCCAGCCGAGAAGGGTAAAGGAGACCCGTCGAGAATGGAGAAACAGCGCCCGGGAAGCGCAGGCGAGGGAGGAAGGCCCCGAAAAGAGATGGGGGCACCGGTTGCTTGCCGCCCGGCTTTCGCCGCTCCTCTTCCCCGCGGCAGGGCCCGACAAACAAAGATGTTGACCGAGAAAATAGGGCTTTTCAGCTGCCCCCCTC
>NW_010161448.1:0-41440 GCF_000695765.1 Mesitornis unicolor | reverse complement strand
GGCCACAAGAGTGGCGGCCTAGCGCAGGACCCAGCTCAGCTGTCAGCGGTACAGCACCGTCCCTCAGGGAGGCCTAAGTTACGAGAAATCGGAAAGAACCACAGCACACATCTGCTATAAGTTTTATTTACACAGGAATTGTTACTAGTGGTCTTAAAGGAAGGCTTGAACCTTCTATTTACAGTTATATACAGATTTATAGTTGAAAAGTAAGAAAACTGTACAAGATAACACAAAAATATAAGACAAATTGGATCCAATTAAAGTAGTGAATACATAAGTTAAGAAAAATCTGACATTTAGATTTCAAATTGTTATGTTATGAGTAGCATATATGTAGCTTTTAAACCAGATAGCAATGTAAGTTACACCACACTAAATCTTTACCCCAATTATGTAGACTCTGCTTTTAAACACCAGACAACTGGAAGCCTCCTGCACTGAAAAATACATAATGGTAATCTTGACTTGATTTCCACAGAGGGACCAGTTACAAAAACCCACATGTAAGGAATTTATTTACATTAAATATTAGCAAAAATGGACCAAGAGAGTGCAAGTGTTCCTCACCTGCAGTGCTATCCATTTTGAATTTCCATCCCCTACAATCACAAGTTGTTGTACAGCATCATCGAGAAGAGGAAATGTTTGGAACATATCTGCTGTGACACACACAGTATGACCTTATGTCTCACAGTTAAAAGATGTTAAAGAATTAAGTATCACTAAACCTGATGCTTTTTGGATTTCAGTATTGCACACTAATAAGAGAGTTTCAAAAACAATTCTGTGTCTGCATTATTCCGAAGTGTTAAAAGTGGCTGTTCCTTTTATAACACAAAGCCTGCAGATAGCTTTGTCAGTTTCTAGTGTTCACCATCACGTTAAAGTAAATTTCCTAGTCGGAAATGGCTCAACAACATAAAACTTCTGGTGGCAAAACCCTTTCACAGAATACCCACTCCATTTTTAATAAGCTGCACAACCAATACACCAAAACAAATGCTTAACACCACTGGCTTGGAAAGCTGTACACTCTGAAAACAATAGCCCTGATCTTACGGCTGTTTAAAATTCAGATGACTTTTGCTCTAACAGGTTTGGGCACAATACTTCCACAGTTCCTGAGTTAATTACATTTGCCCAGATTGAAGAATGAAGTTGCAACTTAAAAAACAACAAGTAAATAAGACAACATCCCTTCCCAAATTTTAACTATCTTGTACATAAACATACCAAACAACCTCATTTGGTCCTTAATACTTTCAAATGGTTAATTTTGGAGGTAATATTTGTACCAAAGCATTTGGTTTGGATAGCAGTTTTAGGGCCTTAAGATTTAGCATTTCCCTCATCCCCCCCAAAAGTGCCTTTGTGGTATTTGTAAAAAAAGGTATGCCTCGAAATTTTTTTTAAAGTACCAACAGAAGTTATTACAAATGTTTATTGCATTGAGCTGATTCTTTTAAAGTATTAAATATGAACTCCCCCCGCTTCTCAGTTTCATAGGTTTTAATATTCTGTGCGAAAACATCTTCCCACGACAAAAGTTAATACTGGCAAAAGGGTGAAGATTTCATCAGTTCATTACTCCACTGAGAACTGTGACATTTTTTCATCTCATTTTCACATTTTCTATAGTGCTTTTCCACATAGAAGCGATGTGAAAACTCCTTTGTCTTCAAGTGGTTTTCCACGTTCTCAATCGACCTCCACAGTATTATGATTAGCTTTTCAGTGCTGGGCTATGATTCTTGTCCCCTTCTTTGTTGTCCTTCATCAGTGAGGCAAACACCTGGAAAAGTAAATTATTTAATGAATATTTTAAAAGCCAGTCTTATAAAAACAGATCAAGATTAACCACCACAATAACAGCATGGAGATTAATTTCTAGAATGAGACACTAGAAAGGACGTTCCCATTGCTCAGAAGTCAGACATGCAGCATAAAGTAGTAAGAGAAGTGCACCATATACTCATGTGCTGACATGTCTGTTTGGATCCATAGACACAAGAAACTCACCTGTGCCCATTTTTTGTTACTATTCTGCATCTGAATAGCTGCGATACAACCAAAAAGCTTTTCTGATGTAATGTCTTCTGGAAGTTTAGTTAGAAACTGTGCTATATGAATGAAGTCCATCTGTAGGAGAATATCTTCATATAACCGAAGGATTCCTAGCCCTGTCCTAAACAGAAATTCTTCTCCATCTCTACAGAATACATCCCAGACACGACAGGCCAGATCAAGTGGTAATGACTTGCTGTAGAGTGTAAAAATCCTACAATTGAGGGAAAAAAAAGGCACAGTTATAACTTTAACCTACTTCAGAAAGATGAAAGTACGATCTCCTGTAAGTCTCAGTTACATTAGGTGACAGTGAGCAGATGACAAGTTATTTCAGATGTCCTTAGTTTTTGCCCTATTTCAAAGATCCCCAAGTCTCCAGGTTTTGAAGTCAGAACTCCTACTCTGAAATCCATCTCTTTTCAAGCTACAGGAAGATACTCCATTAAAAGCCACCTCCTTCAGGAAGATCTGGCTAGAGAAGTCACAGCCATCTTTACACTCAAACAAGGTACAATATACGAATAAGAACCTGAGCAACAAAGATCATAACTGCATAACTTAATCCTACCCATTATTTAAACCATGCAGTTTTAACAGTTTGTTAATTTGTTTGCTCAAGTAAATCTAAAGCCACAATTCATTTAACAGAAGGCTACATCCCAGTAATGTACTAATGAAATTCAGTATCTGTATTTCTGTCATAAATTTAGAATTTCTATTCACATTAAACATCACCAAAATCTAAAGACAGTCACTGTTCTATTCTTACTGGGAAAAGTTGAATTGCTTTTCTTATTGCAAAGTTTATCATTAAAAAAACCATTCATTATACACGGGCAGAGAGTTCAGTCTGCTGTATGCACCACAGCGTAGTAGCCCTCCCATAAATTCGTAGTGGCTCCTTTGATGCAAAGCACAGTGTTCTCTGTTTCCCCATTATTCCTATAGGGAAGCCGTTCAGGAACCTCAGAACACTCCTTACCACAGACTGCCATAACCTCTTCTACTCTCTTTATAAGAGGAGCTCCCTCTGTCTCAAGGCCACCTTGGGAACATGTGCAAGAATAACAATCTTCATTTCTTCCAGGTAACTGGAAGCAGAATATTCTATAGTGCTTTGTACAGCAGCACTATTTCCACAACATATATACCTCTCTCCATCTGCGTAAACCCTCAGGACTGTAGCACACTCCTGACTCAATGCTCCTGCTGAGGCTTACTGATAAGCTGCATCTTACAGCTGAAGTTCTTCATTCCCAAGTAGTCAAGATGACATGATGTTTTTGTATTATTTAATTCTACCTAATTCAATTTACTCTATTAGAAACTTCTAACCCATGTAATAATCCTATATGAAGCACATCCTTATCCACACACAGTTATGAGTAGGCATTCCATATTTGGCAGCACTACACACACTTCAAGGAACCTTGCACTACTGCCTTCCATTAGAGGCACATAACGTAGTCTGGTACTCTCTGCTTTAGAACATTCATTACTCCAAAACGTTCACTGTATTTCCAAGTTCATCCCTTCCCAAACCTGGTCCTAAATTTAATCCTCCTTCAGCTTTAAAAGTCTATATTCCTATATTCATACTTTCTTCAGTAGCTGACAACGTTCATGTCATCAAGTCACAATCAGTGATAAGACAATTAGTGTAGTAGCCTCCTCTCCCCTGCTTACATTACACATAGCTGACTCCTACCTGCAGCAACAATAAAACAAGACGCACAGGAATTCTGTGTGTCTCATTTTCTATCTGAACAGATGTCACACCTTATCCCAGCTCACTAAGCGTGAATCCTGCCAGAGGAACTGCGGTTGCACAGAACAGTTCACCATGATTTCACAAGACCTAGGACCTGAGGTACACAAACGCCTACTGAATGGGTTTTTTATGCTGTATTTCTATTGCTGAAAAACCTATAGCAAAATTTAAAGTGTTCCAACGGTTGTAAGGTTACTTTCATGTTCTCTAAACTCACCAGTCTATCAAATATATGTCTGGAGTAAGACTGTATGATTTGAAATGAAGAAACAATTTGGGAAGATTTTCTTCAAAGAATACTTCAAAGGCTGCAAAGTATTTCAGCATCTGTAGAGACAGTAAAGCACCTCGTAAGCAGTTATCAAAAGAATGTTTACTTACAAACTAACACAAACCCAGCCAAGAACTGAGGATGTCAACACAGCACAATGTGGCTTCTTAGGATAAGTACAATGATTAGGTGTTTCTAGAGGAAAAATCTTAACAATAGAATGTGTTCTATGAATTAGTATCTGGTATTCCCAATTTTGTAATCACAGGTTAGATTTCTCCACTATTCAATAAGACAAAAGGAAGTCATTAATAAATCAACTATGCCTCCATAACATTATGGTTCAAAACCAGAAAACTCTGTGCATACCATGCTGTGATCCACACGGAAAAAGGCCAGCTGGCATGGCTTGTTTAGAAGGTTAGCAAAGGCAATGAAAGCATCTGCCTCCTCCAGATTGAGAATGAGCACAGCAGCAATGAAGGACATCCCTTGCACCTTCAAGTGGGAAAAGCATCAGGCAAATACAGGTGAGTAGGTTCAGTACATCTTATATTTTTGGAAATGCAAATATTTACAGTCTGCAATATATCAAATACCATTGCATAACATTTCCAGATGAACAGAAACAATATGGATAAATCATTTTCATGCATATATAGTCAATCTGATTTCAGATAGAAATCAAGAAATAGACTGTTTCTTGAGATGCCAGTTCTGGGTGGCTGATGGAAGCCCTGGAAAGTTTCATGACCACACGTCCTCAGAACTTGGAATGCAAGAAAGTTAAAACCACCCAGGCTGGACGAAGAGCTTGTAAGAGACACAACTTGGCCTTCAGTTCATTGTTAAGCTATGGGAAAAGCAGACATGAAGAAAATGCTCACATATGGGACAGTTTAGACCCAGACAGATCTGTTGGAGTTGAGACAAAATTCTGTTTCAGAACAGTCAATACATGTCTTTCCACTTGCCAAACAGTATCTGTCCACATACATAAAGTTACTTTTAAGTGGCCAGCTACAATGCAAGTTTACATTTTTCTATGATTACGCTCTCAAAGACGCTTTAGCCTGCAATAAAAGTAAGAGCATTATTCTTGTAGTTGCTAACTGATGATCCAAACACTCAAGGTACTAAAAACAGTTGTAACAATTTCAACTGCAATGATGATTATTCTGCTGTTTCTAGGTATTGATGCTGCCTGCTCCTTGCTTAAAAAATGTATTCAGTATTTTAACCAACTAGGGAGGAAAGTATTACCATGCATCAAAAACAGCTCAACAGCTTTCCATTTCTGTGGGATAGTTTGGTGTGGAAATCAGATTACATTACATTTTACTGCCATATTAACATTAAAAAATTTGCAATCAGAAATATTCTAGCTAGCTGTGATTGTTGTATTATCTTTTCCTAATGAAAAAGGGAATACCTATCCTCGAAAAATTACTTGTTTTAAAACTCCACCCTGGGAACAGGCAATCTCAGAGCCTGCAGAGTCTGTAATCTTACTTAAAGAGTATGGGACGGTTTCCAAAAATGAGGTCACAGATGACAGAATTCAGGGCTAAAAACATTTGAACACGAAAAACCAACAAGATATCGACGCAGAGTCCCAAGCACGTCAGATTTAGTGAGGAAAACACACCCTGTGCTAAATAATGTTTTATTGCATGGATCAGACTTAAAACCCCTCAAGTTCTTTTTAGCCAAAAAGTGATTAGAGCCTGTGAAAGGTGTTCCCAGCTACCCCCAGGAACAAAGGAAAACAAAGAAAAAAGCATCTGTTTGGAATTTAGCTGCTTCTCTAAGCTGACACCATTCAGAGAGGCTAAGTTTGATTGGATTGTTTGTGGATTTTTTGGCAGTTTTTTAATGGGTTTTGGGTTGTGGGTTTATCTTTGGGTCTTTTTTTAACACAGTAATGTTTGCTGTAGACAATCTTATCTTCAGTGAACTCAGAGCGATTAATCTCTGACAACAAGACACCGATAACGAGTTATGGACTTTAGGATGTGTGGTAGTGAAGCAGAGAGCATCAGCACGGAAATGGCACCAGTGGGAGCACCATTAGGACAGGACAGGCCAAGCACGCACTGGAAGTCTGCTGGCATTTTGGTTTTTGATACAGATACTGTGGGTCTCTCAGAACAGTAATGCCTTGTGAACACATCCATTTAAAACTCTCCATGCAAACCAGACAGAATACCCCTCCTTGACATTCAGTACATTTTCAGCTATTTAATTACCTTTAAGAATTACCAGCATTGTAACTGCCGTGAAATGTGCCAAAGTTGAATTATTTTTTTTGTTTAAGTGCTAGTAGCATAAGGTTTAGAAAACCTACTTATTGAATACACCGATACACAACATCTCAAGCTCATTTGCCATGTTATAAGCATTTTACAGCAAATACTTACATATCCAACATCCGGTCTGTAACACGTGTATGCTCCTAAAACACTATGCAGGAGATCATGGTAAGGACCACCCTAATACAAGGGGAACAAGGAGAGGGAAAAGAAAGAAAAAAAAAAAGGGTTTTTTTCAAAATCACTTCATATATATAGCAAGGTAACAAGCCAGTATTTTACGATGTGAGACAGTGAATTATTGGTTTGTTCACGTCTAAAACAATACCAGTTTTTTTACTCTAAGAAATGTAAGTTTTTGAGATGTTAAAGTAACAGACCAATAATCCTATGAAATAATTCAGCAGAAATCAATACATAATGGAAAATTATAATTATCTGGCACACATCTAGTGTTGTTTTTTCCTCTTCATAGGCAACAGATGTTTTAATTCGTAGTATTACTCATTAAGTTACTGTATTACAATAGTGCATGTTATTTTATATACATGTGTATGCATATACCTATATAAAAATCACAAAGCCTGAAAATGCGTACTACAATGCACCAAGATTTCTGCAGAAGCAGTAAGAATATTCTAATTTTTGCATGTAATTTCATAAACATTAACAGGTACCACATGCCATTTAGCCAGCTAAGTTTCTTTTCTTGTTTAACTACTCAGAAGTTAAAAGTTGTCATAACTAAAGGTACAGAAATCTCACCTTCTGGAAAATATACAGGGATGGAAATGTGCGTGATATATCCAACTTAATCAGCTCCAGACTGGCCTCACGATCAGCAACAGATGCACCTGCATCTGCAAGTAAAACCAATGCTAATTAAAACTGATAAATTCTACAGACTTGAGAATAAAACTGCTAGAGTTACATAAAGACTTTTAAGACCTAAGGAAAAAAGTCACCTACCTCTAACGCTTGGAGTGCACTCCTACAGTGCTATACTCTGAGCTAAAACTGTCCACTTATACCTGGTATACGCCATCAACTCCAAGGAGTGAGGGAGACGATCAGTAATTGCTACCTGTCTACTCATTCAAGTCACACACGTTTACACCACTCGGACTTAAAACCAACAGATGACCTTTTACTTCTGTGTAACACGCTAGTCAGGCCCAGACTGGCCCTGCATTCACTAGAATTTGAACTTTGCCCAGCTCAGTCCTCAAATCCCTGTTTTCTGTCTTATCTTCTGCTGTGACTTCAGTTGCTGAGTCTGTGCAAGAGCGCAGAGCGACAACGCTGCTCTTGATCAGAACGTGATCCACGGCATCTCGCTTTTCAAATTTTTCATTGGCAATTGGCTCATTTGGTGGTTTATTTCAACAAGCAGCACTGAAATACAGTATGTACACTAGAGTAAAAAAGGACGAACTACATCATCATCATCACAAGAAGCCAGAACTACTTCACCTGCAAGTAAAGTATATTACTTTTGAAGTCCTGCTTTTACTGGAGGTAACTGAAATATACAGAGAAACTTCACACTTAAGTTTCCAGAACTGACCACACAGTTATGATCTGTAGAAGTTACACTACTTCTGAGCTCTCGTTAGCTCATATTTGACTTGGATTTTTTGCACCCTTAGGACTGGCATTCTTCAAATGGGAGAAAGAAGGCAGCATTCACTCAAGAACCTCCAGAAGAAATTCAGCTGGCCCTTCAGCTATCCTGTCTTCTACACTGGGACAGAATGCAAAAGTTAACGATAGTGAGGAGAAAAATACATGTGGCATTTGGGAAAATGCTCCTTCAAGGGGCTTAAACCAGTCAAGAGCCATCTGGGAAGCAGAAGATCACAATTTGATGAATAGGCAAAACAGAACCTGCTCTGCTGTAGCCTGCAAAGCAGGATTTTTTCCCAGTTCTCCTAAAACTATGACAGTTCTAAAGCTATGGTAGCTTCAGGAGTGAGTGGAACTGTTGCAGCCTGTGTTAGGGGAATCTGGGAGAAAGACAACAACTATTGTTACGGAGGAAGAACATACGCAATCTAAAATAAAAAGTTCAAGAACTGCTGCTTAATCCTTCCTTTCTCTTTCAAAAGATACTTGGGGCTCATTTCATTTGGGACAGTATCCATTTAGAGTATTCCCAAGGAAGACTAATCTATGGTACAGAGAATAAGAAACTCTGGATTTATACAAGAAATTCAGTTCAACTCCAGAAGAGGAGCTGCTGGGGTCCTTGGACCAGATCTGGCAGATAACTCATCTTTTGATTAATGTCTTGAGGACAAGAAACAAAAGATACTATTTATGCCTTTATCTTTATCTGCCAATATAAAGAGTTAAGCATATTCCAATAGGAAAACCCCTCAGAATTACTCAAATAGGTTAAGTGAGGCTAAAAGAATTGATCTTTCAGACTTTGCTACCAAAGATTAGTAATAAGCACAGTGGGCTGGCTTGCTTTTCAACTGGAGATGAAAATCCTATTACTCCAAGTTTTCCCTTATTACTACACTTCCCAGAACATCTGACACAATCAAATTGGACCCTCCCTTCTTTCATTCCCACACAGAACTGCTACCTTTCCAAAATAAACAAATTACCTAAGCCTACTCCCACATTCAGCTCACACCCCTACAAGAAAAGAACAAATCAACCACCACCCCACAAAACAAGGGGCATTTCAAACAAGTTTTCCAAGGATAAGAATATTTACAGTCATGGAAATACACGATTTTTTAGAGAAGTTTCAGATAAGTCACAGTGGCAGCCAAAGGAAGACACAAACAATTTACAAAGTAGCCAGTTAGTCAGGACTGACTGTGGCAAGTGCAGGCACAAAAATATTTCTTGCATTATAATGCCATTTTCTTCCTTCTCAAAGGAAGCCAACTCAATAAAATAGTATTTCATAGCAGCTGGTACTGCTACTGAACTTGTGAGACACTCTGGGTATGTAAAAGCGAAGAGCAGACTGTCCAGCACTCAGGAGATCTCACCTTCTACGTCATTCTCAGAACTTGTCTCACTGAAGCTTTTCCATCGTTCCTTAGCTCTTGACAAGAAGATTTCATAAAGTTCTGCAACAAAACAAAAACAGAAAAAAAAAAAAAGAGGTAAGACAAGCACCCATCCAAAACAAAGGCACACCAAGTATTTTTGGCTTTGCATTTTTTGCTGGGTTTCATCTTAACCACTGAAGGCAGGGAGAATCTATTAGATGGTTACCACTAACCCCTGGAGCACCACTATACACAGCTCTACAGTATGCACTACATTACACTTTCTTCTGTGGTGAACATGCAAATTACAAAAGGGAAATCATGCCTTAAATAGTTCAAGTTTTTATTTTTGTGAATGGGTTCGAACACTTCCAGTTCATCAAAATAGTCATGAAACAAAGCAATTCCCCCTCCCACCACCTTAAGAGAGCAAAGCTACAAGTTCTCAACTGTAAACATTTAAGTTATTTGTTTGGGAGAAGCACCACCTTAACTCTTATAAGACTAAAATGTTTTAGTAAGCAGTTTTTGAGCCTTTTTTCCACGTTTTACCAGGTTATGATGTCTGACTGTAAAAAACACCTGTTCCTGAGGTTGTGAAATGCAGTTCTTCAAAAAGCAAATATACTCTGATTTAACAAAAGTTTAAATTTTTATTTGAATACAACCAACTTAGTTTTGCATTAAAGTGTGATCTGTTAAGGCATACCAGGAGTGATATTTAATTCGTTTCCCACAGCTAGACTCCAAACCTTCCCACGTACACTGGGGGGTAATCCCTGCCACCACAGCTCTCGAACTCTTCGGGTAGCACGCCTAGGACAGGAAAGCAGGAGAAAAAGAAAGAAAAAAGGTACACATTGCACATCTTGTTTTCTAAAGTCACTGGGCAACTTACAATCAAAATAGCATACTGTTTCCCACATCAATATTCAAGGATCTCTGCTTACGCATTAAAGAAAACCAAAACCATTAAGCTCCCCAAAAGCACATTTCATGTTGCTCTGCAATGACCTCTCACTGTAGCGTGGCAAAAAAAATTTGACTTCTTGACAATAAATAAAAAAACTGAAAAGGAAAATAAGGTGTGAGGTTCCTCTGTTTTCAGAGAAGCGAGCCATCCTTGCCTTATTTACACAACACAACTTTACTCACATGCCTTCCCAGTTAGGTAGTATTTCATTGACCCAGATCACCATAGCACTAGCGATACTCTCTTCTTGCTTGAAACGCTCTCTCATTATTTTTTTCCTTTTATGTGCTTCTTTAATTTCTGTTAAGTATAACATCAATAATTCTGCATTAGTGTATATAAACTATTAGGTAAATAATTCAGCTATTATCTAATTATTTAGATGATGTCTGAAAGAGATCAAGAGTAAATTAAAGCTGCAGAGGAGCTGGCTGGTACTATTTCTGTTGATTGGACGTATATTTCTCAGGAATTTTTTTTAACATAAGTGATCTTTAAAGTTATTCAAACACACAGTGATTTAGACAAGTAAAAATCTGGCTAGAAAACTCATAGCGCTCTTTTCTACAGTACACAGAATGACTAAAAGCAAGCGCATCAGCAGCGCTGTTTTTCTTGTAATGAATTTCACACTACAGTCTACCAAAACCTTCATTATTACTTAGACTAATCAGCAATAATTACAGATAAAATTATTATTCAAAAGTGCAATTCTATATTCAGTTAAAAATTATCCAAATTCTACTGAAACTTCCACCTAGGAGGATTATGTCTTTTCCTTTCTGGAAAGAGAACCTAAAGATCTGAGACAAAGCCACAATGCTGAACAGGGGAGGAATATTCTGCCTTCTGTTAAAAAGGGATCATTTGTAGATGCCTCTTATTAAAAAGGCGAAAAAAAGGGCAGAGCAGTGCCGTCTTGACATCACTAAGAACCACTGTGAAATTGCAAGTCATTTTCTGTTTATGCATGCATTAGACACATTGATGGAGTAAACGTGTCACCCCTGGAAAACTGATAGGCCTGACCAGCTTCATTAAGTTTTTACTGAAGCCTTCTCTGTAGCAACAGTTAATTTAATGACTACTAGGGCACACAAACTAACACACACGGCTGGCTCTCCAAAGATGCAGTCCGAGAACAGACCATAGATCACACCTTACAAGATGCACACCACGAGAGAGAAGTGAAATGAGTTGTCAAATGCCTTGAATGTCTTATGACATCTTTCAGAGTAAGCTGCCACAGATCCGCAGAGGCTCAATCAGTTCAGAAGCTTGTATCTCTGACAACAGCTCAAGTAAAACATGCAGCACAGATTCTTAAAATAGCTTATTCCCTGAACACTAGGCACAAGACTACAGAAGTCCTTTCAACAACTATTCATAGATTGACACAGTACTAGATGCTACAGATATGTTTAATTTAAAACACGTATCTAGTCAGAGTAGGAGGGTTCACACAGCTGGTCGGAAAAAAAAATCCAATTCTAATGTGAAGACAGATGGAAACTTTGATCTCAAATTCCTGAAAAAACAGATCTTTAAGCAGTCAGCTTTATTGTACTTTGGCTCTCACTGGCAACTGCAGCAACACAGCTTGAAATAAAAGATTCCAAGTACCTACAGAGTTTCCAGCTGATCACATTACACAATTAGTTTAAAAAATCGTCATGTTTTTACTTAAAAATTAAAGAAAAGGTTAAACTGACTTTTGAACATAGTTAAGTTCACTGTGGTGGAGTAAGAAAACAGTTTGATAATTGAGTTCTGTTTTAAGCTGTGTGCACATATGTACCAGTGAATAGAATCACAGAATCCCAGACCGTTAGGGATTGGAAGGGACCTCAAAAGCTCATCCAGTCCAATCCCCTGCCGGAGCAGGAACACCCAGATGAGGTTGCACAGGAAGGTGTCCAGGCGGGTTTTGAATGTCTGCAGAGAAGGAGACTCCACAACCTCTCTGGGCAGCCTGGGCCAGGGCTCTGTCACCCTCACTGAGAAGAAGTTTCTTCTCCAATTGAAGTGGAACCTCCTGTGTTCCAGTTTGTGTCCGTTACCCCTTGTCCTATCATTGTTTGTCACCGAGAAGAGCCTGGCTCCATCCTCATGACACTCACCCTTTAAATATTTATAAACATGAATGAGGTCTCCCCTCAGTCTCCTCTTCTGCAAACTAAAGAGCCCCAGCTCCCTCAGCCGCTCCTCATAAGGGAGATGCTCCACTCCCTTGATCATCTTTGTAGCCCTATGCTGGACTCTCTCCAGCAGTTCCCTGCAGTTCCAGCAGTTCCCTAGATATTAAACAAGGTTGCTCTTTGCTATACCTATTAGCTTGAAATTATTTTTGCCGCACAGTTAAAGAAAGTTATAGTGATTCCTGGCAGTTAACATACCTCGTTTTTTTGCCTCTGCCACCATCTCATCATATTCTTGTCGGTGACGTAAAGCCTCCTCCACTGATTTCGCAGGAAGATTTCTGAAAACAAGTTCCTGAATTCAATACACACAAATGACATTCTGAATCATTTCAAAACAGGTTTTAATTTGGCTTCTCTCTAAGGTGAGCTTTGGGGTTGCCACCCTAGCAGTGTTTCAGTAACAGCAGTAGAGGACTACCAGACGCTTACTGCTTTTGTTTATTAGTTTCACTATAGCTTCCCCCAAAGCAGGGTTATTAGATCTGCTAAACATCTGGAACAATGCTCAAATGTAATTTGCATGAAATGACAAAAGGGAAATGCTGATATTCCATGTAGTTATTTGTGCCAAGGCACATGCATATTTTAATCATTAAATATACCATTTATGGTACATTCCATTTGTTCCCATGAAATCTATGACAATGTAATTTCAATAACAGGTCTCTTTCCACAAGAGAGGATAGGTTTGCCAAAGGAAGAAAGTACAGATCCCCGTTCGTGTCAGAGCTAAAGCTAAGACAGCTTGCTGCAGCTACAAGTTCACCAGCTTCAACAGCGATCCTCCGATTGCCAAACACACACTTCCCTTCGACCAAGCAGGCTCATTCCAAAACAAATCAGAACACAATGTTTGTCTTGGTCTCTTAATCTAGAGTCTGCTTTGGTTCAAAATAAGCAGAAGACAGTTTTGCCATTTTAATGTGAAAAAAAAAGTTGCTCAAGACTGTATAGCTGACCAATTTATTACTTATTTTTACTATCCTTATTTGTATTTAAATACAGTTTTTCTTGCATCACCATCTGCCGTTTCCTTGCCTTCAGCTGTAGTTTTAAGGAGCCATGAAAATTTAACTGGAACAGGGGCAAGGAACAGTGTCAGTGAACGCTATCATCTTGGGACCAAGAAAGTATGTAACTGTAGCTGCCAGATACAAAATGAGCATTCAGCACTCGTGACTTAGTGGCCAGCCCTAAACCGCAACAGCCAGGGAGGTTTTTCTTGTGTTTCAAAGGCGATTCTTCCCACTCCTGCTGCTACCTACATAATATTTTTTTTTCTCTTTTAAAATAAGCTTCTTGCAGGACAAGTCCAGGTTTGCTGAAATGAAAACTGCCACTGTTAAGTCTTCATGATTGATCTAGGAAATTAAGTTTTCAGAATGCAGGAAGAAGGAGGGAATGCACACTGAGATGGCAGGGAAGAAATCCACAGTCTTCAGGAATTCTCCCGATTAAGGATGCCCACAACACTGTCACAGGCAGCTGTAATGTACAGTAGATAAGACACTGGTAGCCTCATTTCAGCATAATTCCTCATACAGACTACAACATACCTAAGGAGTCTTCTGGAGGTATTTGTTAGGCTGTTATCTGGGATTAAATGACCCAGTGATTTTTTTATTTTTTTTAAGAGTTGTGAAGTTTCCCTCATCAGAAGCGTATCTAAAATTCAGCCATCATCAGCTCCATCGCAGCATTGTACTTACGCTGGTCTATCCTCCAGAATCAAAGCAGTAGTTGAAAGTGGTTCAAATTCAATGTTTTTACGCCTTGCTGATGGGAGTGGAGGTTTATACATTCTTCCTGTCCGTGCTTCATATTCCTAAACAATATTATTGATAAAAATTAAATGTCAACTTTCAACCTCAGTTCTACTTAGCAAGCATAATGTTACGTGTTTAACGCTTATTAAGTAACTTTAAAATACGCAGCATTCAGTAATTTAGGACAGCAAGAAGCTAACATTACAAGTTGAAATTAGTTAGCAAGATAGCACAGCTTTCCAGGACTGCCAAGTAAAGATGAATGAGAAAGAATTTTCTTGTATCAACTTAATCTTTGATCTATTCTAGTTCAGTATTACTACTGAGCATCCAAGGATCAGTTACAGTTAGGAAATCTCCATAATCTTCCCAAACTGCTTAAATATATTTGCACACTAATCTGTGAAGCTGAGAAAAAAACACTAACCGAGAACGTGTCTTCCCATTTCTTTCCTTTTGATTCCAGCCACCCTTCAGATCCAGCATCCCTCAAGTTTCTGAAGCCTTTAGCAAGACCAGACATTATCCAGAACTACCTAAACTATACTTGACAATATTTATCAAGTCACAGAATCACAGAATTGCTCGGTTGGAAAAGCCCTCTGAGATCATCACGTCCAACCGTTCCTGTCTACCCCCTAAACCATATCCTTAAGTACCTCATCTACCCGCTCTTTAAATACATCCAGGGATGGTGACTCCACCACCTCCCTGGGCAGCCTGTTCCAGCTTCTGACGACCCTCTCAGTAAAGAACTTCCTCCTTATCTCTAACCTGAACCTCCCTTGGCACAGCTTGGTGCCGTTTCCCCTTGTTCTATCCCCCATCACCTGGGAGAAGAGACCAGCACCCACCTCTCTACAGCCTCCCTTGAGGCAGTTGTAGGTGGTGATGAGGTCTCCCCTCAGCCTTCTCTTCTCCAGGCTAAACAAGCCCAGTTCCCTCAGCCACTCCTCATAAGGCTTGTTCTCCAGAGCCCTCACCATCCTTGTGGCTCTTCTCTGAACACGCTCCATTAAGTCTGTTGCACTTAATTTCTTTCTCAGAGGTTAAAACATACAATCTACTTAGAGAAATACTTAAGAGACTTTAATACACAGAAGATTGAGGAAGAAAGAATCCCAATTCCTTTTTCGACAGAGCCACTCAACAAAACAGAAATATGAGACAGTCTTTATTTAGGAAAAAGGCTAGACAGAGCCAGAAGAAAACCTCAAATCTTAAGTTTCCTCGTTTTTAGCCTCTGTAAATAAATTACTGCCAAGTTACTGGGAAACTCATTCTTACAATCCAGCAGATCTTAAAAGGTTATCTGTGAGAAGACCTTCAGCTCACTCCCAAATCAAGTTAGCTTGTGGGTTCACGCTCTCCGTAGGCATGAACACTAGACAGCTTCTCTGCAAATCTTCCACAGGCTGCAGTTCAAACATGGAACACAAAGAGCTGAAAAATCATCTTATTAAGAGAAGAAATTCAAGGAACTTTATGAATACACTTTCACAGATCACACAGCTCTATTCTTAAACACAGTCGAGTGAGCTCTAACTTGTACAAACTTTTTTTTTTAAATCTAAAGACAGCTTGTTCTTAGACATCTGTTGCTTTAATGATTGTGTATGAAAATTCAGTCTCAGATTAACCAAAACATGTTTAAGTCGCCAAAAACAATTTAAAAAACATTAATTACTAATTAGGTCATGCATCTTCCCAATCAAACATAACAATCTTCTCCAGAAAGTGCTTCCAAATGAATTTCACACCTAATACACCGTTTCTTGTACGTATTAGTCCTCCCAAGGAGAAACAGAGGGCTTTACACATTCAGCGTTCATTGACAGCACTGTAGAAACAGGGCTGACAACTTTAGAGCTGCTATATAGCTTAAAAGTTCAGTAAGCAGCTGAAGTCCATGAAGTTAAATGGGAAAAGACCAAGCATGACAATGCAGCCTCAGATTTCCAGAGGAGGCACAAAGTGTTTGCCCACCACTACGGGGGCTTAAAGTTTTCTGCTCACCCTTCTTACCTATCCATTTTAATGCTCTCCAACAAAATTTCTGTTCTTCCACACTGGGCATTACATAAAATGATTTACAAAAAGTATAACCTCAATGAAGTCATATTAATCTCATCTCAAGAGGTAGTTATCACAGAACCACTGAGGTTGGAAGCAACATCTGGAAATCGTCTTGTCCAGCCTCCCTGCTCACAGCAAGGTCAACTACAGCATGGTGTGAGGGCCTTGTCTAGCCAGATTTTTAATATCACCAAGGATGCAGGCTCCATGCTACAGCACCCAGTATTCCCAAGTGCCTTCCCATCCAAGCACTAACCAGGCTCAATCTGTTAGCTTCAGAGATCAGAGGAGATCAGGTGGACTCACAGCGGTAAGGCCATACGCATTATACATCACTACACTTCTCAGATCCTCAGGAGTTATCTGGACTTCTTGCCCCTTTATATACATTCATCCACACTAAAAACCTAATTCCCTGTAAACACAATGACTTAAAAGCCACCTGTTCTTAAGTACAACTTAGTTCTAAGTATTTCTAAGTCTCTGGCCAAGAACAGTGGTTATACAAGTTTTGTAGAACGTACTTCTCTCCTGAAAGGGAATTCCAAAGACAGTTTCTGATTGACAGTAATATGCACCCAACATCATTTGGCACATTCAAACATGTATCTCGAACATCTGGACACACAGGATTGGTAGAGTTCTGTTGTAACTCACACGAGCACGAGAAAAATCAGAAAACCGACATTCACCATGTGAATGAATATACATATCCTTAAACCAAAAATTATTTCATTCCACCTAAAGCCACAGAGTCACCACAGGAGCTCCTACCACGGTTTACACCTCAGGCTACCCCACCACATTCTTAAATTAGGAATGCACCTTACGATAGCACCCAGAGGTCAGCATCCTGGCTGTGGTAGAGCAGCAAAGTCGCCACTCATATTTTTGGTAGAAGTTCTGATTTACTTTCACACTTTTCAGTACTTTGTAACAGGAGCCACAAAATCGAGTTCAGTTTAGTTAGAGATGAGGAAGCTCAAATGGTACCAACCTTTTCAACATTCCTACCTCCCTAATTTGTATGCCAGTTGAATGAAAAAAAGCACTGCAAGGTGGATGAAACTAAGATGAGAAATTAAGTCACACTCACCTTCTTATTACAAGCAACACATCTGAATCACGCTACTGCCTCTGCAGTAATACATTAAGTACATTCTCGTATATGCTAAGAGCTGACATACTATTTCCAAAACAACAGAGAAAAACAAAACAAAACAAAAAAACCACAACCAAAACCTTTTGTTGAGATTGCCACAAAAGGCAGAACTCCCCAACCAACTGCTTCTGGAAGTAAGTGCACCTTACTGACATTTGTTCTTTGCAAGAAATGAACACATGCACAGAGAGGGAAAACTGTGAGCATTACTAGAAAGTTAAAGAAGAGACTGAACCAGCTCCAAGCTCAAAGTGTCATGGCTGCGTGCTCCCCAGGATGAAATGTATTCCGAAGTATCGGAAGGTGCTTCTTCCTGAAAAAGCCTCTGCTCCAGGAAACTTGCTTAAAGTTCAGACCCCAGAACCATTAGACTTGCATGGCACTCACTAGTTTGTGCAACTAAAATATGCATTTTTCTCCGGAAGATTTCGTATGGCTAGACGTAAAGAATGCAATGGTCTTAAATATGCATTTGATGCATAACAAAATTCTTGGCATGGGATAAAAAGCTTGAGCTGCCATAGAATTTAACTTCAAATTATGTGAGCTAATACACTTTCATAACAAGGTAAAATGATAATTTAAAGTCAAATGTCTTGTCAAATGCTGAACACGCAGGGTACATGCCAGAGGACAGAACACTTGACAGCTAAGATTCAGGACCATACAAGACCTGTTTACATTAAAAAAAAATTAAAATAACATTTGGAAGAGTCACACATATGGTTTCAGTAGTTCAGGGACTGTTAAAATCTTTACTGCAGCATATCTGTTATTTAGGAAAAGTTACAGAACATTTCACAATCCTGAAATAGACAGAGAAAAACAGATCTCAGCTTTAATAGAAAGTAAGATAGTTATCTCCTTATTAAGGCCGGAACTGTATCCTCTCACCTACTGATAATGATAAACCTGTTAACAGGCTAAAAGCTTGTTTCTTCCTGGATAACACCGTGACTGTATTTAAGAGCACTTAGATATGTGGAGGGACTTGTATTTCCGGTATTTATTCCTAAAGAAATACAGACAAGCCTGTTAGCCTACAGACAGGTAACAGGTAAGTGGGGCCAAGAAAAAAAAAGAAGAGTCTTCGGTTTATAAACCACCCTTGTGCTTAAGAAAATAAAGATATTCCAAACTGTATCTTCTCAAAAAAACCAAAAGCCCCACGACACTGGTATTTAAAGAAAAATATTAAACCTGCACAGGTCTTTATTGCCTGCAGTTTTCCATATCTACATGACAAACGTGACTCTGAAACTTCTTTCATCCTTCCTCAGAAGAGCCAGACAGGGCAGCCAGACCAATCCGAGCTATTTTAGGCATCTCTGAACAGTGCTGGACTGCTCTGTGTAACATACGTGTAATTGCCCATAGCTGCTGCTTCCTTTCTG
Source organism: Mesitornis unicolor (assembly GCF_000695765.1). Classification (NCBI taxonomy): domain Eukaryota; kingdom Metazoa; phylum Chordata; class Aves; order Mesitornithiformes; family Mesitornithidae; genus Mesitornis; species Mesitornis unicolor. The sequence continues at coordinate 22,430 of NW_010161448.1, read as the reverse complement.
TACGTCAGTTTGCTTAGACGCTGGAAAACCAGCTGCATCACAGCATTCCAACAGCATCACTTGACTCTAAGTAGGGTATGCTTGTGGGGATAAAGTATTTAAGCATGTACATAATAATTTGGTTTTAGAAGACAAACTTGCCTCTACAGGGTCCTGACCATAGAGCTTTAAGTGAATAAACATTGACCATGAAATTTAACATGGTTCTCCTGGGATAAGTTATGATCTAGGACGCAACAACAAAAGCTGAACTCCTGGAAACGAGTGACAAAACCTTTGGATTACAAGGATTGTGAAAGTCCTCACAGTCCTGAAAGTGGCAATTACACAGATTAAGCCCCACAGATCCAATTATGTTTTATGTACGCTGGAGGACAAAGTGACCCAACAGGCAACACTGAACTAACTTTCACTGCCTTAAGGATTGCCTCTATCTAAGGCAAGGCGCACCAATACTCCAGTTAAACGAAGCATGTGCCCTGTGTGTGAGTTTCTTTTAACGTGCTTTACTACCCAAAATTCTAAGCCTTATACTTCAACAGGTTTTATTCAATCACGACTTCTGTTGAGGAAACAACGGGGACTGCCACATATTCTGCACGCGGTTTTAATCTTCTCTCCCCTCTACACTCACATTCATCTCTGTAAAGCAAATGAGCCTCTAAAAAGACTTACATCATTATTTTCACAATGTTCTACAGTTAGCTAGAAATATCATTATTTCCCTTCATTTCAAGCAGGGTTGCTCATCCAAGAATGGAGCCATAAACAGAATCACTTCAGAGGGCACCCACCTACATCACATTAATAAAACTGATAGAAAATTTACGTAAGAATTTCTGTTAATGCATAAGGATTCCCTCCTGTGTCATCAGGTGTCACCCCCACCAAAGGTTAAATGTTAAAATTGCTGAGCTAGAGCTGGTTATAAGGTGATTAAAAGCAAAGGAGTGCTTATAGCAAGAGCAGATGTCACTGAAAAATTCTGTGAGTCAAACTAGACCATTTCCCAGAACTAAGCCAGATGCTATCAGGATAGACAGAACAGTACATTCTTTCCTAACGTGCAGACAATATAGAAAGAGCTCATATTGAAGGGAGAGAAACACTAATCTTCACATAGCACAAGAGAAAACCAGACACTGAAGAGTTTCCAGGTCAACCTTCCAAAGTAATGCCACCCATCTTCAATTGTTCATTTACTTATTTTTAACTCAGTTAGCTATTTAACAAGTTCTATCAGGTTTCATCTTGTGTTGCTTACAGAAAAGCATGAAGGCATGAGCTTTGGGGCCAAAAAAGAAGAGCTGAGAGTGGCTGGACCACATAATATGAACCAGAGGCATCGCGTATCAACCACTGGTGACGTTACTGCTCTATTTACACAGCCAGAGTAACAGATCCACAGAACTGAAAAGCTAACTTGTACTATTCCTGTTTAACACAGGGTGTGGGATTACATGAAAGTTTTCAAATAACAGGCATGTGCATTTGACCGATTTCAGAAGCGCACCAGTCCCAGCAAACAGAAGACATAACAGCATATAACAAAAGTTTCAGTAGCTACGCTTTCCTAGGCTTTCAATTTCATATTGGAAATAGCTACTAAAAGCATCTGGAGTTCTGAAGTGCCACTGTTAACAGCTCATGTCACTTAGAGACAGGGAAAAAAAGATTCTAGGATATCAGTTTTCAAAACTAATACAAGGTGTTCAAAAATATTACAAATTAAGCCTTTTAACAACTTTTACTGTTAAGCAAGGAGGCACAGCAAACAGAGAGTAAAATACTATCAAGCTCTAGCATTACCTATTTTCTGCTAATCAAGAACATGCAATGTAAACAATAATGCTCGCACCACTTTAAGCTGTTAGTAAGATTCACGTGTGAAGTCTGTTTATTTTGCTAATGGTATCTAATGAGTTGATGGTTAGTGCCGTAAGATAGTCATGCTACTGTGAAAATGTGATGTTTGTTCTATTTTAATGAGTGCTACATAGTCCCATGCATGGCATTGAATACAACTAGAAAAAAATATATATTAAATTTCATACCCCTGCGTTTAATAGACTGAGAGCAGATATTGACGCAAGACTGCCAGTACTGTCATCCTAATGAGAAAAACAGAAGCAAAGCCTTAGTGAATAAATGAAGGACAATACCATTACAATAGAGTAACATGCAAGCCAAAATTTAAATTTACATGTGGAGTATTTATGCTCTGTTTGAAGAAACATAGATGTGGCTCTTCTGTAGCCCTCAAAAATACACAAACACATAGAAAGACTTCCCACTTGTGCAAGATGCACATCGACATCTATTGGACTATTCTGTTTTAACTGAAGTTTTATATTTTCTACAGTCAGCACCTTTACCCAAAGGGAGATCTGTTCCCATGGCTCTTCTCAAGTGCACGACAAATGCAGTTCCCCAGTCCAGTCCCTCCCTAGTCCACATCACCCATAAAGGTTACACTTATTCAACACTACCCTTGGAAGAGACGCTGCTAAAAAGGCAAGAATGAGACATTTTCTATAGGCTGACACAAGAAAACAGGAACTGTTTGCTCCAAAAATGAATTTTGAAGACCTTGTTTTCATTCAGCTCATCTTAGATGGCATCTCACACCCAACTAGATCTTTACCTATAAGCTAGCTGGCTTTAAACCTTAGAATGAATACTCAATAAAAGTGCTTGCACTGCACTGCACAGACAGGGAAAAGAACCATATGACTAGACTTGGATAAGCATTCTGCAAGAAAAAAACATTAGGATAACTTTCAAAGAGAACTTCCACGTTAAGTGTTTGATGTTTTCTATTAAACATGAGAGTGTAGAAAGTGTCATGAAATAGCACAGCGACTTCAGAGAGGGCCTTAAAGTCCCCACCTTCCCCCTCACCATGTTATAACTTGTCTTTCTAAACTGAAACCTCAAAAGCAGACTACACCCCAACCTCACTGATGAGAGCTGAGATACATTTGTGAGGCTAGGAACTAGTGACCCAAATAAAAGGCAAGGTTCTACGCAGCAATGTGAAACCCCTCCTGCCACACTGGAGCAAGGCAATCGGGCAAACGCCTGCCTGACTGCGGGAGAGCCTGCACAACCACAGCTCTGCAGGTTTCCACTCACAAGTCAAAGCTGATTTTCTAATGGAAAAGTCAAACTCAAGGATGGGGAGGATGAGGGGAGAATGGAGAGTTTAAAAAAATAAAAAACCAAACCAAACAGACAGACGACTCAGCACCTGGACGAGGAAAACAAGCTTCTCATCATGCCTCCAACGTTATTTCTGAACATATCTGCACTATTCTTGTACCACGCATACCCTAGACTCATAAAATATTAAAAGGCTTCCTTCTCCCTAGCCATATTATTTCCTTCTTTTTAATACTGAAATATCATGCCAGCCTCAGAAGGATAAGCCTTATATTAAGAAAACAACCAAACAAAACCCCAAAAAAACCCACGAAACCACACTTTGAAAAAAAAAAAGCCCATGAAAGACAGCATCTGTACCACCCGCACCTTTCTGCTAATCCTATCCTTTTGGAATCTGACCCAGCCTGCCTAGATGGTCATTGTGCTGTCGCAGCTCCTCAGGCTCAGCAGCGTAAGTCTGCTTAACCTGCGAAAGCTCACTTCTTAAGAAAGAACAATCATTTTTATCCATGTCATCCTTTGCTAAACAAATTCAAAGGCCCAACAGAGGGAGAGGCATCCCATCAAAAAGATGTAAAAGACCAAAAAAAGCCTCGTGTCTCACCAAACCAAAGTAAAAGAAGTTCTACCATTTTCATTACCTCCAAGTTGTTTCTACATCCTTTGTTTCCCCAAAACCCAGCAACTTCCAAGTACGAAAATGAAAATATGTACAATGCTACACAGTCTTTTCCAAGCTTTAGGAAGAGAAATTTTGCCTCAACACTCTTCATAGCTGATCTCAGACCTTTTTTGAAAAACCGGCAATCAGAAGAATTCACCTCAGCAGAGTCAAAACCTCAGTGGTATTTTAAAAGCACCGGTCCCATTAGTACCATGCAGTACTCTCCTGAAGATGCATTTGTGCTACCAACACAGCACTGACATCATGAGGAGCTCCCCTTGATGAGTTTTCCTTGTCAAAGCAACTGAGCAAGCCCAGGTACTATGAGCAGAACTGTATTTCATGTCCTTTATGCAAACAAGAAGAGGCATTTGTCTCACGGAGGCCCCACCAGTCTTGGCAAGATACACATTGCAGAAGTCTAATATGCTGGGGCATGTCTTTGAAAGTCTTCAACATAACACCTTGGTTTACCTCTCTAGCACAGCATTTATTGACCACATGTGAGACTATGGAAAGATGATGGGCATTTCTTTATAATCTGATCGCTACAGTGTCTACGAACAAAACCATCACAGCTTTCTCACTGCTACTAGTAGATAAATTGTTATTCAGGTGTTACATGTTCCTTGCAAGACTCAATACCCCCAGTTACTGCCTGTCCTGGTTTCAAGGCAGCTTGTTACCAATTTATTTCTACATATATCTGATAAATAGGCATAAGTCTTGCCTTGCTCTTCTCTCCAGTAGCAGCGTAAGACAAGCCAATGTGACCTCTATCTAGATAACTATCTGCCTAAGAACCACTCCTATGAAAAGAGCATCTAGCCCTGTATTAACCTCCTTCTTTCAGATATTCAAATCCTTTCATTTGCTGACAAACGTACCAGATATACTTTTAAAGCATCAGGAACTTCAGGCGCTGCTGAACTGAAACAATGAGCACTGCAGGGAAGAGTTAATATTGCAAGTTAGAAGGTCTGAGTCATATGAAAACCAACTCAAAATCCATCTGTGCTCTGAAGAAAAACCTCCAACAACTCTCGTCCCTGGGAGACCATGGGAGTTGTGCGGATTCGGCGAATGCCATTTCTCTGTTAGATTTCAGACAGGAGATAACGACATCAGAAAAGCATGCAATTGGAGAGACTGGGTTTTATACTCAAGTACAGTATTTTACTTTTTTTTTTTTCTTTTAAGACTTCACAGCCACCAAACCCCCAGTATTTTCAGAGGTCAGTTGTAGGACAGTGACCCAGTCATCTGAATCAGAGTCAGTATTCAATGAACTGTTTAAAATGAATGCCTTCCCTTTTGTACCAAAGGTGACGGCTTTTGGAAAAGAGGGCTTCACTTCCCTTCTGAATAAGCAATCGTTTCTAAATCACTGCAAGCTTTTTATGGTGTAAATAGAAAAGAAGTTTCCCCCTCCACTTATTTAAGGCTGTTGCTGACAGCAGTTTGTGAAGACGGCTTGGTGTATGTTTTACTTTTCTTTATCTTGCAATGTGTATTTCCATATTTGAGTTTACTTTAATTTGGACATACTAGGGAAAAAAAATGACCATGCTGCTTTAAACAAGTTCATAACAAGTATTCAAGACTGCTTTAATAAAAAGAGCTAAACTTAATGAGTTGATACTCAGAATCATTTTGGTCACGGATTAAAAGCTCCTTTCTGTAACCATAAGCACAAAAAATGAAATAGAACTTGCATTTTTAAACAGAACTTGCACTTCAGTCCATGCACACCACAATGTTACACGCCAGCTCACAAGTTAGTTTCTGCTTTCAATGCTTCTGTATTAAAATATTTCAGCAGTCTAATTTAAAGCAGATTTCTGTGCAGACCAAAAAGAATGTACCAGAGTGATCATTAATGACCACATACTTCTGATAATAGCCAGTTTTATTAGCTGCAGATCACGAAAAAAGGCAAACTTCCTAAAACCAAATGCATTTGACATTTCCAGTACTAAAGAGTTGCTGTTTTCCCTTTTTTAAAAAAAACAGTGAAGGAAGGAAGCCCAGAGGAGGGAGATGTCCAGCAAAAGAGTTGGCCTCAATCACATCCTGCCTGGGCAGCGCTCAGTCCAAGGCGAGCCGAGCGTGCCAGCAGCTGCGAGCGGGGAGGTGCGGCCGCCAAGAACCTTCAACCCCTGACCCACTTGGAGCTGGAGCATCTCGCCCAAAGCTCGCTGATGGCAGCACAGCTGCAGGGACGCTGCCGTCTCCCCTGCCACAGGCACACCCTGCAGGTTGCTTTCTGACAACAGTATTTCTCCTCTTCCACAATATGCTCAGTAACTTGCAAAGTAATTATTTACAGTAATGTTCACTGCGGTCCCTGAAGGCAGAGCTGGCTAGCGCCGTTGTCTGAAGAATGTCTGAAACAGTATCTCAAATTAAGTTTCCAGCTTTCCTTGGAAGTTACTCAAGATATTACAATCATCAGCCTGCTTCTCTGTGGAGGCATATACAGCAGTGTCTAGCTGACAGACAGTGACTGGGACCAACACACACATTTATTATCAATTTACTACATCACCCTTATCAATACAGAGATAATACAGCAGGCTTCCATCAGCCAGGATGGAAACAGGGCATGCAACTGTTCCCTACCACTCTTTTGACTATAAATCTAAAACAACGCAATTGTTTTCTTGTTTTACTAATAGGAAAGTCCTCTAAGCTTCACAATATTGCCATAAAGATTTGACATAAGTACTACCCTTACCCAAAAGGCTCTCTCTTTCTATTAATTATGAAGTTTTTCCTGTCGTGAGTTAACAAGCCCTTTTGCAGGAAAAGTTAAGATCTCATCCTTCATCTGAAGGATGCTGAATTATTACTGAGTTTCCTTAATCAAGGGTTTATTTGCATCCTCCCAAAGCTGCCCATGGGCACCAGACCTTTGCATTCAACCATGGAGAATGCCATAGGTGTTCAAAACCAGCAAGATTTGTTGGTAACAATAAACTACCACACACTCCCTCGCAGGCAGCTTGCCTACACCTTAAGCTCATTCTATGTGCATACTCTTACACCTAGAAGCTCATTTTACAAAAGCTGGTGAACAGTGTTCTGATCACAGATGGATAAAAAATGGGAAATAGATGCAGGCTTTGTGTTCCAGATGACATTTGATCCTTTGACTTTGAACTCAGAAGGTCAACGTGGAAGTCTGTAGAGACACTCCATGCAGGGTACGAAGCACTCCATTCACAGAATTACTTGTGAACAGAACATATTAAGCTTTAACTGTATTTCTATCCACTTCTTAAAGGCCTCAACTGCAATCTTGCCTATATTATTTTCACTCACGTGTCCTGCACAGCGAGGACAGGGACTTCAGTCTGCCATTCAAAAGTGAAGATACCATTTTCCACTGATCTTTAATAACCAAGTGTGCCTTTATTCATTCTAACCCATTACCAACTTTGCAAAATTTGAATGTTTTCCAGAACAGAAACCGTGGCTTTTCCTTCAAAGGCCTATGCATAAAGAGCTATATTGTAAATTTTAAACATCCATGCAAGACATTTGACATACATTAAATATGGAGACATTAGGGTCACCTCTCAATTGAAGAATCAGATTTTCTCAGGTATTGCAGACCTAACTCTGTGCACAGCATACCATCAACATGGATCCTCCTTTGATAACTGTGTATCTTAACTCACGATGCTTTATCTGAAGACCTTGCATGCTTTAGCTAAATTAGAAGCTAAAAATATTAGCTACTACTGACACATTACTCAAGATTATATAAATCCAATAGTGACCCTAATCTGGCAGCCATTACAACACAAACCACATGACTGGTGGCCAGGACCAACTCAATCACGTTTAAAGACAAGACACTGTTTCAACATATTTGCTTTTCTGCCACTTAAGAGAAGTTACACAGATAGGAACACTACAGTTTATAAGAAATACAGTCACTGAGGGAGAACACAGTAAGAAAATAAGACTATTTCTGTAGACTATGACTTGGTCTCCAGAACAAACATCTTCGTTACTAGAAAACAGGAAGCAGATGACTGGTAGCATTGTGCATACTCTCCCTTTCTCAGGATGGAAGGGACATCTGGTTTATTACCACAGTATTTTCATAACACAAGGCCAACAGTATTCAACTGCAACTAAAGGAAGAAAGAACACTTGCCCTCTCACTTAAAAAGGGAAACATTTAAATAAGGAAAATGGCATTTGAAAGTGTTGGGAAAAGCACGCAGATTACTTCAGAGTAAATAGCACTTGTTGCAATCTCGTAATTTTCCTACATTTCATTGTGTGACAAGTCCCATCACACTGAAGTCCTTCAAAAAGAGCCTCTATTTTTTCACTTTGGTTGCTCCCAAATGGTCTGCCACAAAGCTCTTTCTAGAAGACGGCTGAACACTGCTTCATTCACAGCCATTTGCACCTGCCAAACACATCGTCTTATATGGGATTTGAGAGAGGAGACAGAGAGAAAGCAGCTCTCAGGAGATTCAAGTCACTGTTTTTACCAACTCCAGGGACGTTCACATTTCTTAGGTCAGTAAATCTTTCAACTTAAGGATTGCATTTAAACTTCGAGTTAATGATACATTACAATTGCTCATCTTTAAAGACTGTGTCATATTATTATTTTATCAAACTAAAGACAGACTCCACAGGAACAAATACATGGAAGTGCAACTTGGTATCAGCAAAAGGAAATCAGAATTACTTTTCTGTAGTACCCTGTAACTGCAAAGTAAGTTCAACTTACAGCACTATTTTGAAACAAAAATACCTCGAGTGAGATTAAAAGCCTAAATTAAACAAGATCACATGTTTCAGAATTCTAAGCAGTTTGTCACAAGTTACCCAGATAGCAAGTCTTCCAGGCAACAAGGACTATGGAAAGATGAGTTAGATTAAAAGCAAACAAAACAAACAAAAAAACCCCAATGTTTAACACTAGGATATCCAAGAATGCTTTATGAGGATAAATTTTACTAGATTTATATCTAGTCTGAAGAAAAACATACAAGTCATACAAGCATGACTATGGTTTTATGGCACAAAACAGGCAAGGAAGCCCAGAGTATTTCACAATCACTTTACCATTGAAAAAATGTAGCACAACATGTTAAATAAGGCAAAATCTTACAGGAAGTATTGATACAAGCTTAAATGCTTCTTGGACATGTATCACCTTTTTACAGGCATTGCTATGTACTGAAGAATATACTAATAAAACTCACAGTAACTACCATTCTTTAGACAAAGCCCCAGAAGGGTCCTCCCAGAGCTCTCTATGGCTGCATAGTAACAACGTGGAGACAGCAGCAGAGAACTGCAATACCTGTGCACTAATTCTCACAAGTTTTGTACCTAGAGCTCTGTCATTACTCACCTGCTGAATAATTTTGGAATCTTTCGGAAGGTTCTCCCTGGGAGGGACTTTTCCAAACAACTTCCAACCAGGAGCGCTTTGGACAGCAGGTTTGAGTTCCTTTGTCCTTTTAGTGAAAAAGTTTCTGAAAAGAGAGGAAAGTTTTCTTTTTGTTTATTATAAGCATACAAACAAGTGATATTTGTACCCACTTACATTTCTTTAAACCAAGTCCACCACTGCAGAGGTTTACTGCTCAGCAAATGCATGGTGTACTACCTTAGCTTTCTCTTATACTTTAAAAGAATTAACCTGAAGTGGAACAGCTTTCATGGCAGGTGCTTTGATGCCAATGTTTGTACATAACACTCAGTTTTACCTCTGAACAATAAGCTACTTTATGCAGCACCAGAGTTCTTTTAGTAATACCAGATACTTCATTAAATGTCAGTCAGCAGCATGCAACACCTCTCAGACTTTTGTTTGGGGTTTGTTTTGGCAAATCTTACTTAGCTATTTGGAAACTGAAAATAAAACAGCTGAACATCACTGTGTAACTTACCGATTTCAGAAATACATTTGAACTCTTACTTCTACTACCATTTTATGCAATCTTCACACCTTCAACTTTCATTAACACGGAGCAGAAAACCAGGGAACACGCACATAGCCCCAGTCTGGCTCTAACCTTTGCCAGTGCCTAAAGCAGTTACACTCGAACAGGCAGATGACTGCATTTCTCTGTTACTTCTTAGCATCAACCGTCACAAGATCCAATAGCAAGCATCTGTCTAGATAGACGACTGCACTATTGACTCCGATCACGAGCTCCCGCAGACCATGCTATGTACGAGTGCTCTGTAAATGAAAGAAGTGAATGCATTCTGAGTACTGGAAAGTTACTTTCCAGAAACTTACGAAAAACACCAGAGGGATTAAAAGTTAAGTAGTTTGTAAGGTTGCTTCTCAAGCTGCTTACAAGCTGACCTCTGAGCAAAGACAATAAATAGCACTTCTATTGGAAGATGTTTTTGTGGAGTACTAACTGGCTGACCCTGCACTTTCACACTATTCCTCTGGAAAGAGATCCCCAGAGTTATTCTTCACTTGCAGCATTTGCTGTATTTTGAGATATTTCCTCCTCAAATTGAATGTATTCACATCTGTAAACAGTCTTTAGGCTTTGCCCAGATAGAAGTAGCATGCGTCAACAACCGCAATTTGTCCAAAAAGTGCACACTGCTCTTAAATTCCAGCACTGTGAGGGTCTCTGGCCATGCAGCATAGTTTCACAATTAGGAACTGTTAGCATTTGTAAGACCTTGTACAGCCTTCAAATACAAACTATCCTTTCAGTTCCCAGAATGTTTTTTGTTCTTCGGGAAACAAGTGAAGGCCTGTCACAAAAATCCCTTCTGTGCAAGTCTGTGTGAATGGACTCCACGGACACTCGTGTGCAGTTGAAGGTCTAACCACCAGAAAACAGCAAGCTGGAGAGTAGGAGGAGATGCTGATGAAGTTCGCAAGTCTCCCAAGGACTGGTAAGCTCAAGACCAGCGGCCCTGTGAGAACCAAGAAACTCAGAAGACCAAGACTGCTCGGTCCGTCCGAGGCCACCGGCACACACCACCACCTTGTTGAAAAACAAGGGAAAAGCAGCAGCTGCTATAGGCAAGGAGTATGAGAGTACATACACACCCGATGGAAGAGAACACACCTTGTGAGATGGTTTTGAACAGCCACGTGGAAGCTGTTGGAGCATCAGTACACCCCTCCGCTTCTGTGGAGGTCTCCCAGCTGTTGTTCCAACCCAGTAAATAAGCAGGCATGTTTGGGAATAACTGCTTGCACTGTATGAATAGTTACCTGCCATTAATGGAATCAAGTTGTTGCTATTATAGCAACACAGCTTCATTAACACAAGGTGTTACAGTAAGTGCTGGTTGTGATCCATGCATCTCACAGCTCTGTCCCCATCAGGGAAACCTGCAGTATCTTAGTCCACCCCTGCAGAAGCAAAGCAGGCACCCAGAACACCAAACGAGCCATTTCTGACTTGGAAAGAAGGGCTGATGAAAAAGCCAGACCATGTTACAGTCATCTTTAAAAGACACCGTCCTCAGTCAATTCCAGCACTGCATACCATTAGTGAAATGAACAGGTCCCTCCATGAAAGAATAAAATGGTGTAAGAAGTGTGCTTACTTAAATAGCAACGGCTCAACTCACAAGCACAGGACACCTCTCACATTGCTTTACATTGCCTTCAGAAGGGAAGGAGGAGTGTTCAAAGAATCATCAAGAAAACAAGATAAATTATTCTAAAGACCAACATGTCACTAAATACAACACTACAGCCTTGCCCTTAAATCTGCACAGCTATGTCGGATACAGAGATTTTTTCCCCTAAAGCAGGTAAGCAGGAAGGTACATTCTGGAGCAGTGTTCTTGAAATACGGAACAGCTCACACGTCCTGACTTCACAGAGAGCAATAACCATCCGGTCTCCGCACATACTACTGAGTATCACCAGGATCACCTACCTGGCACGGAAACTGAAGAGACACGCGCCCTTAACACTGATGGCAACCTGTCCCTCTATCAGAGCTGCTTTATGATTAACCAGGAAGCTGGCAGATTTGAAAAGGAAAAAAATGTGTAAACACACAGGAGGTTTTAATTAATGTTTTTGTACAAAAGATTTAGGCACATTCACAGCTGTTACGAGATTATTTCTTTTTTAGGCAAATATTAAACAAACCTTCCAGAACACAGTCCCCACCACAACTGATCTTGGGTTGGTGTGGGTTTTTTGTTAATATTCTTCGGTGTACTGAATTAAGCAAAGGCTTGTTTCACTTTTCATGAATGCACAATTGAAAAGATACAATTTTACTTTTATTGAGTAGATATTAATTGAAGTCTGTTTCTTGTGAAGACACAAAGCTGGTCAAACTTTCTATCGGGTCAGAATAAACCTCACACAGGAATTCTAATCCAAGAGAAATTAATGGGAGGCTTACAAATAAGCTTTGCTGAAGATGGGAGGACACTTTTAATACATTGTTTTGGCAGCTAACAGTATCACATCTCATGTGTTGCTGACAACAGTAAAGCCTTACAAAAGCTCTGTTAAGGAACAGCATCTGTGAACACTTACAAGTTGCATTCACTGAACTGCAGGAAGCGTACTACATTTGATAGATGTGTTGCTGCTTGGAATATTCATGAGTTCCACTGATCCCAGGAAGAGTCATCCATTGAGATGGACTGAAAAGTCAATAGCATTTTGGTACAGAATCTCTGTAACAGAGGACAGGTAACCCAGCCGATTTTCCAGCTCACATTTTCTACCACCTTGCTACAAGGAGAAGCTAGACACCATCTCCTCTTTAAATTTTGTTACTCCCAAACCCAGATCTATTACAGGATGTTTCTAGTTTCAGCACCTTTTCGCAGTACTAAGATCTCTTCTTTCTCTCTATACCAAAACAACTCAAAGAGTATCCCAAGCCACCCTCTCCAAAGGAACTTCAACATTCACATCTGCAATACTCTAGAACTGCAGACTTAAGTGCTATACAACCAAGATGTTTCCCCCTCCTTCAAAAAAAATTTTAAAAAACAGAACTGCAGACTTAAGTGCTATACAACCAAGTTCTTTGTTTCCCATTCCTTCAAAAAAATTTTAAAAAGAAAACAAAAATCCTAACCAGAAGGGTATGCATCTTCAGCAAGACCAAACTTGCAGTATTAGTATTTTTTTTAAAATGAAACTAGGACATTTCCATTAATACCACTAGTCAACTGAAGTCTCAGCTACAGTTAGGTATACCTGAAAGCTAAGGAACCGTCAAGGAGGAGCTGCTAAGGACGGACGGGTAGGGAAGAAGGGTTCTGGCCTCTCAGAACACAAAGATTAACAGAACTATTGTGGAACTGCACTGAGATCACATCAGATCAGCCCTGCTGCTCATGCTCCTCGTTGATAACCAGTCCCAAAGTGGCTTTACAAATTCCGCTGGCAAAACAGTTTTACTACGAGTACACAAACACTTCAGAAGTTTTAAGACTTGAAAGTGTTTAGCAATATCACACAACACTTACAGAATACTTACCGGTAAACAGTATTTTAACAGTCTGCATTAAACAAAGAGCTGTGGCACAGGTCAGCTTTACAAACAGGCTCAAGCATCCAAAACCGTGTGTGAACAAGCAGACATGTAACAGACGTGGTCAAATTTTAGAATGCTCAAGTACAGAAGGAGTAAAGGAAGATACTGTGTGGTCTCACCTTTACTTTTCAGAGCGAGCTAGCAAAACAGAGCTCCGTGCCAAACTATTCTGTCATCTTCATAATTAATCAGGCAGCTCAGCAGTTATTTTGACACTGCACCCAACACTATGGTCAATCTCCTGTAACAACAACCGATGTCACTTGCCCACAGAATCGAAACCAAAATCCTAGATCACAGCTGCAAGTAGATAATTTCTACCAGCTGACTACAGATGTGCTGCTATTTCTTGCATGGCCACAAATATCAACTCCAGCAAAGCCACAGCTGTTAACCAGCAACATACTCCAAGCAAAACAGCGCTAGAGGAATAAGACCCCTTCCTCCCACCCACACACATAATGGCCAAGCTGTTTCAGCTGCACTAAGGGAAGCCCATTGCTCTCTTCCTTGCACCAGTAATGTCCTACACTCCCTCCCACTCCATTGATCCCGAGAGTCTCCATACCTTGCAAGTCAATCCAAGCCATTAATCCCTCAGAAAACCATCCACATTTTTTACTCCCCAGCTTAATGAGCTACAGCAGCTCACAGAGGATCAAATAAATACCAGAAGCAGGGAAGAGACATTCCCTTTGTTTCCTGACAACGGCAAATTCTTCAATCAGCTCACCAAGGCATCTCGGAAAGCACAACCTAATGAAGCAAACTACCTGAAGTGAGACCCTACCGGAACACTTCTAGTTAATGCAGAAGTCACCAGCTTTATCAGGGCAGTCACTATACCTAGAGACCAAATGTTCCCATACGACACACATTTTCACGACAAAGGTGGGAAAGATTTCCAGCCTCACAAGTCTGTGACCTGTAAGTTCAAACACAAGGCAAAATTTGATTTTGAAGACTGTCCCGAGAGTTGGCAATGCTTACGACTCCAACCTGCCTGGTTCAGTTTTGCCTTCTGGTCCCAGACAGAGTGCCTGTCAACTACTGACTCGTGTAATGTAGTACTACAAAGTGCCACTGCACTACTCTTGTAGCCACTCATTGTGGAAGGTTTCTGCTGCGGTTAGCAACTCACAATATATTTTTTATGTCAGTGCTTCAGTGATAAACTGCAGAAATACTACAAAACACAACACTCTATTTTTTATCTGTTTAGACAGCTCTGATGTCAGTATGCGAGAGCCTGATTCCTTCCAGTTCTTGCAAATGGCTTTTCACAAAGCAAGGAAGAGATTTGTTGATCTACCACTGGGCTGCCGACAGAATCTGAGAAACAGCAGATATCTTGCAAAACACCTAAAGTTTATGACAACAGAAAGCTAGAATCATAGAGTCATTTAGATTGGAAGAGATCCTTCAGAGCAGAGGGTCCAAATGTTAACGTAACACTGCCCAGTCCACCACCAAACCACGTCCCTAACCTAAGCACCACATCTACAAGTCTTTAAATACCTCCACGGGTGGCAACTCCACCACTTCTCTGAGCAACCTGTACCTGTTCCAATGTCTGACAACCCTCTCGGTGAAGAAATTTTTCGTAATATCCAATCTAAACCTCCTCTGGTGCAACTTGAGGCCACTTCCCCTTGCCCTATCACTGGCTACCAGGCAGAAGAGACTGACCCCCACCTCACTACAAACTCCTTTCAGGTAGTTGTATGGAGTGAAGAGATCTCCTCTCAGCCTCCTCTTCTCCTGACTGAACAAGCCCAGCTCCTTCAGCCACCCAAAGTAGCAATATTTTGTGCTCTGGAATCTCCGCTGCTCTCCATTTCACAGCTACCAACTCCCATATACCTCTGGTAGCTCATGGTTTGTTTGGTCTTTTTAAAGCACTCTGGCATCCAGCATACAAGTAGCTTCAACAAGATCCTACATTAATGGATGCATTAGGCAACTGAAGCAATATAGATAGGACTGAGCTTTGCAAGGTCTGAGACCTGGTCAGAGTCAAGCTTCCTCTGCTACAGAAAGCAGAGGAGCTGGCATCAGCAATTCTGCTCTTTTGGGAGCACAAGCTGTGTGAAGTACCATCACCCTTCTCCCATAACATCTTCCTCAGCACATTGAGCCAGACCTGAGCAACAGAGGCAGCAGCAGCAGCAAGCCCGGGTTTCTGTGGCTCCAGCAGAGGCAGAAGGGCTACAGATGTTTTGTTGCTCTCTATCTCCAGTGTCTTTTCTCCTTTACTTCTAGACAATCACTTAGTTTGCCTATTCCTGTAATTGGCCTTCAGGAAGTTTCAGGTCAACAGAACTGCCCTAGGTGAGGGGAGCCAACAAGGCAGCTCTTGTTATACTATCTGATCAAAAGAGGCTCTTTCACTCACCTGAGAGGCCATTAAATAAAAGTTCCCAGTATAATGATGGACACTGAACATGATTTCTTCTTAATAAAGGAGTACCTTGGAGAAGGATGGAGAAAAATGGAAAAGCTTCCTCTTATAGGCCACATGTATTTCTTTCAGTCAAGAGGTAGGAAAATACAAAAGGAATTTACAAAAGCACCAGTCAGTGTTTGGCTCTCAGAAGTTCTGGGAGAATAAACTCACCTATGACCATCAGAATTAGCTTTCTACTAATTGAAGTCAAAAGTTCACCCACACGACATCCATCCACCTCTCACACCGCCACCTCAACGCCAGGCCACGAGCAATATGCTCTGCAGGTGGTTTGCACAGCTGAGTGGGTTCTGCAAATACAGAGCCAATTTACCAGTCACTCCCTATGCTCAGCCTTCATTCAAAAAAGTGCAGGATTTTTATATTTGAGTCCTCTTGATCTCAGAGAAGTGTGAGTGAACCTGGCTAACAGGCTGCAGTATTAGATCAGGCAGTGGCTGCCTAAGCTTCACTCCCTTAAAAAGCAGTAATAAAAAAGCTGAGAAGCACAGCACAGTCCAAGGCTGGGCAGCTTAAGGCAATGCCTACCACCCAGTCTAACAAACCCAGTCCCTTTGCAGCTGAATAACAAACAAGACCTAGAGGAGATTAAAAAGGACAGGCTTCACATCACAAACATCTCAGCAGTTCCCAGAAGCCGAAGAGAGAAATAACAATTTTTGCATCCATAGGAATGAAACGTGACCAAACCCTTAAACTCCTTTTGTGTTCTTAAACTATCAAGACAAAATAGCCTAATGAATAACTGAACAGCCAGAAGAGCAAACACATAAAACTACCATTTTCTTAGAGGCCAGCTGTGATTAAAGAGACCTCCTTTGGTGGTTGTTTTCCATGTAAAACATTCTCCTTTTAGTCACAGCCTATTCAGAAGAGAGATCCCATTCACTTCGTCACACTACTCCCAATATACTGAGTTTCTAACAAATTCTGTGACACAAAATAAGCAGAAGAGACCAAGAAATGAAAAAGGCCTTCTGTGAAATGAAGGGGTGGAGAAGATACTTTCAGGTTCAGTTTAAATGCCTCTGTAAAACACTCTTTAGCAAGAGACGCTACGACTCCATTAGTTTGCTGCACAGTAAACAGCAATTTCAACTGTTTGACTTAAAAAAAACCAACCAAACACTTTAAAAGCCCCCCAAAACTACAGCATTAGTTTAAGGAGAACTTACTTCAGGACAAGTCCTAATAGGGTTATAAGACTCTAAGTGAAAATATCTGCACCAACCTAAAATATTATACAGTCTACCAAGGAGAGCAGAGAAATTGCTAATATTTTGGGTGGTTTAAGTTGATAAAGATTATACATGTGGCTCTAAAATGTTAGAGGTGACATCTATTTAGTCAGCTTTTTTTTATAGGGGGGAGGGGGGTAGGGCAGGGGAAAGAAAAAAAAGAGAAGTTGGAGCAATACAGCAATCTGGTAACCATCCAGAGCTACATCAGCACACAAGTCTCCCACTTGCACACCTGAAATCTAACTTCTGTTTGCTACTCAGCAGACATTCGAGCAAAAAAATTACAACACGAGTGCACAGCATCTCACATAGTTATGGTGAAACACCCACTGCTGGGTTTTTCTTTCAGAAACACAGAACTCTTAAATATATTATGAGGCCTGGGAGTGAAACTCTCAAGCAAGCTTTGCAACGCATTGACCTTGAGGACTTGCTTGTTTCTGTGAGCTGCTTGGAACCGGTTCGCTAACAAAAACAAGGCTGCTGTCATAGATTTAATTTGCTACAGTGGGATCCACACTTTTAAGAGAAAATTTAGGTGCGCAGAGATATTTCCCTGGCCTTTTAATGAATAACACCTGTATACAATTTGGGTCAAATGTTCTATGTACGCAGTTATTTAAAAAGTCGGGAGCCAAAGAAAAAAAAGCCGTGCATGTGTCTTCAAAAGTTTGTTACAGTGTTTTACTGTGGAGACTGCATTTACTTAAGTTGTCATATTTGTTATTCATGTGACTGAAAGCCAGAAACACATCAACACAACTCCATAAATCATTCTTAGCAATCAGTGAATGAAGAATCTACAGAGAAGCTTCTCATTTTGATAATATGAACGCTTTTTCCTATTTCTATCAAGTTAATTATGTCTTTAACTCAGGAAAGAATAATACTGTTTGAAGTTCTCACAGATTGGGTCCAGGGGCTCTCGCCTGCTTTCTCCAGTCAGCTTTAATGCAAATCAATTATAAATATCCAAACTTACCAAGATATAGGCACAGGCAATACAGGACTGTAAATTAAGCATTGTGAAGTGCGCCCATCAACTCTCTGGTCTTCACACAAACAGGAGGTTTTTGTCACCACTTGGACAGCTCATTCCCCACTCGACTCATTTTTGAGCAAAACCCCACAAAACAGACTTCTTCCCCATAGGGGCACAGTACAGCCCCTGCAGTTCCAAGCTTATTTATGAAACAGCAAAGCTCTGTATACAAAGAGAAACAATGATTCTGGTATTAAACATTCACAAGACGCAACTGTAGACTATGCCTATACAGTGCAAAAAGCTTCAAGTGCTACTTAGTAATAGATTGAAATATAAACTACAGATCTAGAGACATTACTGTAGATGCAAGTAACAGCACTCAGGGAAGTGAACCCCTCTGCAGCCCTCCACAGCCTCTGTCAAGGACATTTGTAGGAGCGAGCAGATTAGCAGCTTCTGAAGAACTACCGACTTACTGACCCACAGACCTGTGTTTACAGAGAGGGAGACAAAGATGCGGGCTTCAGCGATTTATCAGTTCTTTGTTCCTACGTATGTTGACTCCCTTCAACTTTCTATCATCTCCCCGATTCAACTTCTTCCAGAACTTCCAGACAACAAGTACAACCACTCCAGGTGAGGAAGGAAGGATGAGACTAAGGAAGTTTTTACAAGCATACACGTCAACTACCACACATGCTTTCGACCCGCTACGTGCACTGCTAACAGCACACCCTAAATACCTACGAGAGTGGCAGTTATGCATTACGATCTTTGCTTTCATCAGGAAAACCTGTTAGATAAATTCTGGAAAACACGTATTTGGGAAAATGGTGCTTTACCATAACAAAGTAAGTATCACTGCTGTTGTCAACAGTAAGCTTTGAAACCAGGAATGAGAAACTTCAACTACAAGGTACCTAAATTCAGCTCGTGAACACACAATTCAGAAAGTAACAATATCTACACAAGCCAAGAAGATGCCCAATACATACATGTAGAGCTACGAAG
Organism: Mesitornis unicolor; assembly: GCF_000695765.1. Taxonomy (NCBI): domain Eukaryota; kingdom Metazoa; phylum Chordata; class Aves; order Mesitornithiformes; family Mesitornithidae; genus Mesitornis; species Mesitornis unicolor. The sequence continues at coordinate 3,355 of NW_010161448.1, read as the reverse complement.
TATAATCCAGCTTTAAAAGAGGTGCAGAATCACCATGGCTTTATCTCAGCCCTGGAATACTCACTGCTGCTTGCCCTTTTTGGTTTACTGTTCTGCTCTGTATGTGCTCCTCTGGGGGGTAAAGTATACTGCAATCAGGGTAACCCTCATGGCCTTCACTCAACTGTCCACACAGCACTCCTGCTTACTGAACCATTCTGTACCCAACAGCAATCCACTGGGGCAACCCAAAAATGAGCCAGTAACCCACCGCAGAGCATTGCACTTGTAAGTTGCCGTACAAGACCACAGAGTGTAAGAACAGTGCCTACATACAACTGTATTATGAATCACACACAGGAGCACGAAGCAGTGACAGGTGACTTTCAAGAAGCCACTCAATGCTCCGACCACAACAGTAGCACGGTGGAGACAAGTGACCATAGTCCTGCAATTTCCCCTGCCACGGCACTCTGCTCTACATACCTCTGATTTACTTGAGGCATCCCACTTCACACGCTGAGAGAAACAAAGAGGTAGAACAAAAAGACAGCAAAAACTATTCTTTTTCCATTAAGAGTTGTTAGCATTAATTTGACAGGCTTAATAATTTGGTACAACTTAAGATCCTAGGGCCAAATATTACACCTAATACTTACCTGAAAAAAAAAAAAGCTTTTATTACTCACGTAAACTCTCCCATGATCTTATAGCAATTATAGGTGACAATCACAAGGGCACAGCTGCTCTTCCCATCACTGAGAGGGTAAGCTCAGGTAAAATGCTTCTGTTGACTGCTGCTGGCTTTTTCCCCTACCTCACCTCATCAATTTCTCCTCCAGTTGAGTGAAATGAAGCCAGATAATTAACATGGACGACTTCAAAGAGCCGCAAAGCAGGCCAGTCTGATAACTGAAGGGGTGAGCACAAGCAGCTGGAAACAGCAGCCTCCTAACCCAGATCTGCCATGACCGAACAGTGTGTCTGACTGAAGCTTTCACACTGAAGGCAGCAGGACTTCCCCCTCTTGCCTCCTCTCAGCTTTCAAACAGCAGCAAGAAATGTCCATCTTTTAAAAGAAGAATGTCCATATAATTACTACTATTAGAAAAAAACAATAGGAGCTACCAAATTTTAGACCGTTTATAAACTAGACAGAGAATTACAAGTACAGAGCACCCTATATAAGATGCTCCGCGTGTTTAGCACATTCAGCATCTTTTACCATGCACTGTGAGATCAAGCCCACACTCTGACAAAACACAAACGAGTTGCTCTCTCTTAGCCAGCGTTTTTGGTAGAACGCAGACACCCAGTGCAACTTAAACTTTGGGAAGCAACATCACTTACGGCTCCACATTCATTCAAAAATACAAGCAAGCACTTGCTGAGAAGCTTCATAAAGAGGAATAGTTGTTGGCAACAATCAATCACAGGACCATTTTAACAACTTGAATCTTCATTAATGAGAGCCAAGGTATTTCTCTAAGTACTGGAGAAAAGCCACTCACAGCGGCAACTGTTGGTTTTGAATGAACCCGAGCTGTTTAAAGAGCAAAAGTGGTAAGTCTAAGCTTTTAAAGTATTAGTAATAGTTTAGAAGACAAGAACTAACTACTAAAAAATATGACAAAAAAGTTTTATTACCACTTATCAAAGCAACGGAGACTACAAACTCTAGTGTTGCTGTATTTAGAGACAAATCTATCAAGGAAGAGAAGTTTGGGTTGTCTTTAAAAATCAGTAAAAGTGGGGTTTATTGGTAGAGCTCATTTTGTCTGCTCGGATGAAATCAGCTGTAACTAAGGCACTGTTATGAACGTATACGTGGAGCTGAAGGTAAAGTCTCTGCAGCCAGGACTGCTCTACCAGGCCAAAGGCACAAGAGGCACAGCCAGCTGGCCAGGCTGGAGTTATTAGATCGGCTCTCTGGCAAATCTTTTTTCACCGTGGTATCAGCACTGCAGCTTTTGCCAGGATAGCAGCAATTATGTTTTTCCACATATTACCCAAGTCTTCAGTGAAAACAGCAAATATCAGTGTAAAGTGACAACAGCTTGTACTGCCCACCAAGTGCAGTCTTCTCCATGAGGAAAATCCTCCAGAAATTCATTAAACTACCGCTCTGGGGCAAAAAGCAGCAAGTACTAATGTTACTGATCAAAGTGTTTAAGTAATGAGGCAAAGAGAAAGCAATATACTGCAGTCCATTTAACATGAAGGGGGAATAGTGTGTGGGAGGGAAGAACACTACTAGGAAATAGTGGGAATAGAGAGAAATCGCTCAGCCCATCCTTGAAACAAAGTGAAGGCATCAAACTTACTCTGCAACTGCCACTATCCTTTACCCCTCAGGCAGGAATCAAGCTCTCCTTTCCCTGAGGGTTGGCAGAAGGAGCCTGTTTCTCAATTTGGGATCCTTCCTTGAGATCAGATGTCTCCTCTGCTCTATCAATACTTCAGTTAATAGATTAAAACTGTCTTCTAAAAATCACTTAAGAGACCCACAGCGCTACCCAAATGACTATCACACAGTAACTATAATCCTGGGGTTTTAGAGAATAAAAACTGTTATAAATTTGGAATTTAAAACTCCTCTTCTCAAACATAATAAAAGTAATATAGAGTATACGATAAGCTATTACAGCCAAGATGTGTCTCCTGTGTACTATGTTAAAGAGTGAGCGATGCTACAAGAATCCCCAGGTAATGAAGCTAAATGATCTAAAGTTTTTTATTTTGTGCTAGAAACTTGACAGAAGCCAAATCAATCTGAGCACAAAGCCTAGTCCTTGAAGCCTTCCACATCACATTTTGGAATAAGTACATAAACTGTATCTACACTGTCAACAAGCAGCAAAAGCTTTACAAGCCTTTACAACTTCCATAATGACTCTCAGAATCACCCAAAAGTAACTTCTAATATCGGCAATTTTCACCTTAATCCCCAAGCAGTTTTATCACTGGCACTGTATTCATTCAGACAATAAAACATCCTGCCACAGAGAGCAAATTCCAGTTTGAAGTCCAGGTAGTTTGCAGCAGCAAAAGCATCTTTATCATCTCACCCTCACGTCCAACGCAAAGCCCCTCTCTTGCTGTAACAACATTCACCTGGTGGCGAAAGAGCCCCTCGGGGCTCGCAGCGCTCATCACCTAACCGGCACCAAGAAGTGCTGCCGCCGAGACACGGTCCCCCAGACGACCCCACCATCCCGGGCACGGGGCACCTGAATTCCGCTCCAGCACACCCAGCCTGCCGCCCTCCCGCCGGGGGCACCGGTATCAGCTCCGCTGCTCGCTCCTTTACCTGGTGAAGAACTCGGCAAAGCTGCTGCCGGCTCCGACGATGCCCGCCCGCCGGGCCCTCTCCGCC